>NC_050176.1:27550937-27573437 GCF_008315115.2 Sander lucioperca
CAGGCTGTGCGTTTACAGGATTGGTTTGGACGATCGGCCAAAACGATGCTAAACGTGTGCATTTATACCAAAAAGCGTTTCCGTGTGGATGGCCCCTAATATTAGTCAAAATAATTCATCATTTCAAAATTAGGTATAATCTCCTATTAATCAGTCCTTCCAGAAAAATGTGGAGTTTTTTTGTGATTGTTGCGGGCAAAAAATCCTTGCTTATGCGGCAGGTTTTCTTAAAAAATTATGAAATTGCGAGAAGTTGCAAAAACTGCGGTTTCATCGTGGCTTCATCGCGGGGTTTGCAGCTTTTCGATGATGTTCACGTCGCGTAATTACGTCACTTCATAACGTTCCCATGGCAACAGGGGGAAACGGCTGCTCTTGTGTGAAGTAAACGCAACATTTTTCAACTTTCTGCTAAGATATATGTGTGACTTTTTTGCAACGAAAATGCGGGGATTATGAAATCATGCAAGCCCCGCATATTTTGCGCGGAAATCTGCAATTCATGCGTCGAAAGTGCGGCGTATTTGAAAAAATGTGGCCCCCCCCCCCCGCATAAATATGCGGACTTTGGCTGATTATGCATTGAATTATGCATTTGCATAATCGCATTTTTCTGGCGGGAGTGGTTAATGAGAGTTATTGACCATGAATTCCAAAAAATACGTGTAAAACTATTGGTAATAAGTTGGTGTTAGTGAAAAATAGCATCAAAAACTTGGAAAAAGTGACAAAAACATTGAAAAAAGTGTGGAAAAAAAGTGACAAAACGTCAGAAAATGTGTCAAAAATATAAAATAAACGGTAAAAAAACAAGTGTTAATTTTGACCCAGAAGGACAACAAGTGCATGGTCGATCATGAGGCAACACAAGGGTTAACTTATTTTTTAAGCTGCACTCTGCAGCTATAAGGGGCTTCTCCTCGACTAAAGAAATTGGGGGTGGGTGGGAAACGTATTTGATCTTATTTATTAATAACTGTGCGGCTGTGTCTGTGAGAGAGAGTGTGTACATCATTGTAATAGTTTTGACTTTTCTTCTGTGTTATGCATTGTGTTATTTATTGTAATCAATCCACCTAAACACTGTTTAAACAATCAGGTATAGCAATTAAAGGACAACGTTAGACGCCTGGATGTCATGTGCCGATATGTCCAGCTGCAGAAAACGTGAGTTATGATAGCAGAAAATATTCAAATGGTCTAAAACAGATAAGCATTGAAACTGGCCTTTCAAGAAAGAAAAATATCACCAGACCTTTCCATTAAAGGAACACGGCGACTTATTGGGACTTAGTCTTATTCCCCGCATCCCCCAGAGTTAGATAAGTCCATACATACCCTTCTCATCTCCGTGCGTGTTGTAACTCTGTCTGACGCCCCCACCGTTAGCATAGCTTAGCACAGATCCTGGAGGTAACCGGCTCCAACTAGCCTACTGCTCCCAATAAGTGACAAAATAACACCAACATGTTCCTATTTACATGTTGTGATTTGTAGAGTCACAGCGTGTACAAATAACAAGGTCACATGACACACAGCCATCTTCTAACCGTATACATACTGGGAACTATATTCTCAGAAAGGCGAATCTGTGCTAAGCTAAGCTAGCGGTGGGTGTCGTAACTCTGTCTGACGCACCCACCGCTAGCTTATTTGTACACGCTGTGACTCTACAAATCACAACATGTAAATAGGAAAATGTTGGCATTATTTTGTCACTTATTGGGAGCAGTAGGCTAGATGGAGCCGGTTACCTCCAGGGTCTGTGCTAAGCTAGGCTAGCGGTGGGGGCGTCAGACAGAGTTACGACACGCACGGAGATGAGAAGGGTATGTATGGACTTATCTAACTCTGGGGGATACGGGGAATAAGACAGACAATAAGTCCCAATAAGTCGACGTGTTCCTTTAAGATTTTTCAAAGGGGACAACTTCTTGTGTCTTTTAGTTTTTTGGGACTCGGGGCTGTAAGTGCTTCACTGCGTGTTACATTTGTTGCGCCATAACTCTTTTCTTTTCTCTGTTTTCCTCCTGACGTGCATGGCTGGATTGATTTTGCCAAATATGATCTCTTTGTTGTTTTTTGTCGTTAAGTTATCTTAAAGCATAACCCTTGCTGTTTGGTTATGTGGTTAAGGAGTGTAAAGTGTCTTTGTGAATAAAACATACTGAACCAACAGTTATAGTAAGGGTTGTAGTTATTATAAACATGATTATTTTTATGTAGCAGTGGGTATCTAATAACCCTCGAATACACAAACTTTAAATGCAAAATATTAAGTAAGTACAGTTTATTTGTATAGTACCTCACAAAGTGCTATACAACAAATTAAAATACAAGAAAATGTAAATACTAGGGCTGTCAGCATTAACGCGTTAATCGCATATTCAACAGCAGCTAACGTTAGCCTACCGCTAGCTAGTTAACACTATACTCAACAGCAGCTAACGTTAGCCTACCGCTAGCTAGTTAACACTATACTCGACAGCAGCTAACGTTAGCCTACCGCTAGCTAGTTAACACTATACTCAACAGCAGCTAACGTTAGCCTACCGCTAGCTAGTTAACACTATACTCGACAGCAGCTAACGTTAGCCTACCGCTAGCTAGTTAACACTATACTCGACAGCAGCTAACGTTAGCCTACTGCTAGCTAGTTAACACTACACTCGACAGCAGCTAACGTTAGCCTACCGTTAGCTAGTTAACACTATACTCGACAGCAGCTAACGTTAGCCTACGGCTAGCTAGTTAACACTATACTCGACAGTAGCTAACGTTAGCCTACCACTAGCTAGTTAACACTATACTCGACAGCAGCTAACATTAGCCTACCGCTAGCTAGTTAACACTATACTCGACAGCAGCTAACGTTAGCCTACGGCTAGCTAGTTAACACTATACTCGACAGTAGCTAACGTTAGCCTACCACTAGCTAGTTAACACTATACTCGACGGCAGTTGACGTTAGCCTACCGCTAGCTAGTTAACACTATACTTGACAGCAGCTAACGTTAGCCTACCGCTAGCTAGTTAACACTATACTCAACAGCAGCTAACGTTAGCCTACCGCTAGCTAGTTAACACTATACTCGACAGCAGCTAACATTAGCCTACCGCTAGCTAGTAGCTGGATTAAACACGGTTAAAATGCTGACAGCTAACGCTAAACGGTGTAAAGTTTGACTGTATTTCACTGTAGAGGATTCAACACCGGGATGTAACAATCTGCAGCTGCTGTTGTCAGAAAAACACAGACGGTGCGTTCAATGAAACTGGTAATTTACACCCTCGTGGTGCATTCAAAGTTGTTGTTAAATTCAAATGTGTGACTAGATTAAATATATAATAAACAAATACAAATCTTAAAATCAAGTTCATAAAGTAACTTTCTTTGCATTCATTTGATTCCCAATCAAGATCCACTGGTAAGAACGGCTTTCCATTGTTAATATGGACTTAAAAACTGTTCTGAAATGCAAAGTAATAGAATTTTAATCATGTGATAAAACATTATTTAATTAACGATTAACTATAGAAATTCGACGATTAATCGCGATCAAGAAAATGTAATCGTTTGACAGCCCTAGTAAATACGAATAGAAAGCATAACAAACAACCATAAAAACCCAACTCAAAGTTTTAAAAAAGACTAACTAAAAGCCTGCTTGAAATAGCAGTCTTCGATTGCTTTTTTAAAAGATTGGACAGAATTCACACAACGTAGAGAGGGAGGCGAGACATCCCACAGCCTAGGAGCCGCTGCTGGGAATGATCGGTCCCCTCTGGTTCTAAAATGAGTAGAGGGAACCACTAATAGCCTCTGACCTCATGACCTCAGACTACGGGTGGGCGTATGAAGCTGTCAACAAGTCGGAGATGGAGGGAGGAACTTGACCACGCAGGGCTCTAAAGGTAAGGACATGAACATTATGTATGTGTAATATACAAGCAGTTTATTGTGCCTCAAATCCAAAATGTAGTGCATATTGGTCAGTGTAACGCTTATCAGCATTTGGACATTTGGAAAAACAAAAAAATGGGTTCCAATATCCAATTTTTCATTTTTTTTTCCATCTTGACAAATTACAAAATTGGATCTTTAAACTTTTCAGTTTTCTGTTTTTACTCAGAGGATCAGAAATTTAGAAAATTACAAAATTGTGTCTGAGCTCCAATTATTCAATACTGCCATGGTATTCTCTCCCTCGTTCTGATCTTATTTGCACTTATTTGAAATCAGGAATGTGTTGTAATGTGCATAAGCATATGATGATCATTATAGACCATGACGCATTTCTGTCGATTAAACTACCCAACAGGATATAAAGGAGTTCACATGAGAACAACCATAAACATCTACAGCAGTCAAATGCATGACTGAGTCACGTGACTGAAAGCTATGAATATAATAGGCCAGCTGTTTGCCAATCAGAGAGCTTGTTTCCATGCTAATTTGCATTGTTTACCAACCAGCACAAGGCCCCAAAGGCCTGAAAGCCATAGAGCGTAGTTTCTGTCGCCCCCATGAGGAATTGTAAGTAATGACAACAAAACTGTCGGTGCGTCCACGTGATACAAGCCTTCCGTGATCTCGTGAAATGACTTTTCAAATTGGAGTTTGAATTGGATAGGGAAAAGCAGAAGGGAAATGGAAAATGGGGAAAGGAGTTGACCTTTTAAATGCCCTTTTTTTTTAATTCTTGTATTCTTAATTCAATTAGTTATTCCTGTTTTTTAAAATTGCATTTTTAAATGCTCTTTTTTTAAATTTAGTAATTCACTAATGTATTTTTATTTTTTAACTTTGAAACTCATATTTTATAGTTCCTCTATGAAATAATGGATTAATTAATGAATTTGAAAACCAATTTATTTATGCCTGTTTTAATGTAGGCTATGATTAAATATTAAACAAAGAAATGCTCTATTTCAGTTTTCATTATATACAAACGACATTCGAGACAGGCTACATTTTAGTGCACACACATTATAGACTTTACATAAAGTGCAATTACTACTTAAAGTAGAGCATTTAAGACAGACAAGGGACAGGACAGACAACAGAACACAAAAGACAGGGCATAAGTAGACTTGTGACTGTAACAGAGCACTGATTGAGGTAGGATATATATAGAGATTTAGCAGCATAAAAAAAAAAATCTCTCTCTATATATCTATATATATATATAGATATATATATATCTATATACAAATATAATATACAGTTGAATTTGAAATGTCTTTAATGTCCCCAAGGGGCAATTTGGTTCACAACAGGTAGCCAACACATACACATTTGCAGAAAAACACATAAAAACACGAGATAATAAATAGAGTAATAAGTGATTGAGATAGGATATATAGTTTTAGCAGCTTAAAAAACAAAAAGAGAATATATATATATATATGTATGTATATATGTGTTATTTGTATTTTTGTATATTATATTGTATATTATATTTGTATATATATATATATACAATATAATATACAAAAATACAAATAACACATAATATCAAGACAAGTACACATGGAGTGGGATCTAAAGTGCAAAAAGAAATAGTGCAAAGTAGTGTGCAAGATGCATATTAGAATAAGTATGCGTAAGTAAGTACGTACGTGTTTGTTATTATGAAAAAGAGTGATTCCTCTTTACAATAGACGAGCTTCGGTTTGCACCTTCCACTCCTCCTCCTTCCTCCTCCTCCTCTCTTCCTCTTCAATCCCCCTTCTCTCTCTCTCTCTCTCTCTCTCTCTCTCTCTCTCTCTCTCTCTCTCGCTCTCTCTCTCGCTCTCTCTCTCTCTCTCTCTCTCTCCCCCCTCTGCGGCTCTATCTGCTGGCGCTGCAGTGAATCTCTCCCCCGCTGTCAGAAACCGTAAAGTCAGACAGCCGGTGGTCGGTATCTAACCGTAAAAACTCACACATCTCGTCCGTTAACGGAGCTTTAAATCACTCTCCAAGCAGCGTCAGACCCCCTCGAGGCAAAAATGGTAAGTAAAATACAGTCTTGCTTACTAATTTTTAAAATGATAATGTCATTTTGTAAAAAAAAAAAAACCCCAAGCTTCTCCTCCTTCGACTGCACTGTTAGCTTCAGGCTAACCTAGCTACCGTTAGCACAGTGCTGCCATTACAAAAAAAAAGAGCGTAGCGTATTTTTTGTTTATGACAGTATTGGTTAATTAGTGTGTTATTTATGCTTCTTTCAACCGACACATTGTCACACATCCACGTATAAAGTAACGTCGACGTGTGGCTCGGTGTAATACGGCCACAATGCTAGTTAGCTGCTGAGGAAATACAGAAATACTGCTACGGTTTTGCTAGCAGGCTAGCTCGGAGCTAGCTGGAGGTGCGTCAAGTGCGCAACACAGTAACGGCGGAAGTGTCGTAACTTTAAGACATATCAAAATAAAAGCTTCAAAGAAGAAAAACAATACGCCTGAATACATTAAAGCTGTAATCTGGAAGGTAATTCGGAAAGACACAATCCATTGTTTTTACTCTTAATAGGTAATCTAAATTTAACTAAGACTGCAACTATTTTTTTTTTTAACTTTTTGGTTTGTCATTTAGGGAATAGTTAAAAAAAACAGGTAAATAATAGTGTTTGTGTGTCTTGTTTTGTCCGACCAACATCCTAAAAATCAAAGGTATGTAATTAACAGTGATATAAACAGTGGTGGAGGAAGTAAGCAGATGTTGTATACGTAACAGAATAAATATTACAAATTCTTTTTTTTTTTTTTACCTTTTTAAAAATACATAATTTTGTATATGTTCTATTATTGAAATCTATAAACTAATCCTACAGGGAGCATAAAGAGCCCATTGTACACATATGTGCAGGACCCCTTAAGTGTAACTGTCTTAAAAAAGCAACAACATAGTGTTTCACAGTTTCCCTCTGCAACGTACGGTTTTATTTTGAAAATATTGACCGGAAGTGTTGGATTGTCTTACGTTAGAAATGGCAGATTTGTCAGGAAGCTCTGTCAAAACATCGTTCAACCTTTACTTTTTAGGGTTATAGCTGTCTATCTGTTTGATCTAAAAAAAATAAAAGCTAAGCTGTGATCAACAGATGATAGTTAAGTTAAGCTAATAGTTAATATAAACCCAAATCCAGTAATATTACTCAGAAAAACACAGAAACTACACAAGTTTATGTACAGATTTAAAGCCTTTCTGTCTGAAGAAATGCCTGAAATGTCTGCTCCAAACAGACAGGTTAGCCTAACAATCTTCATCTTACATTTCAATTTGATTAGTTTGCCTTCAGTTAATTGTGTATAGTCAAGAAGTAGAGCAGACACCTAGAGTAGGGCTGCACGGCATGAGGGAATTATATATTATTATCTATATCGATTATTTTGACTGATATTGCGATTGCAGTATGATTCACGATGTTGAAGGGAATGATCATGTTTGTATCATTATTCTCATTTTTATTGACTAATATTAAATCTTTGTGATTTTTGCGAGGATCTGTACCAAACAAAGATGTTTTTTTGTAGTCTGTAGGATACCACGCTGCTTCCTGTTTATGTCCAGTATACCAGAATGATGATGACATATTTTGGTTTGGGCGTGTTAGTTTAAACTGAGATTAGTTCTTCTACTGGAGCTAAAAACACATGTGTGCACGGAGATCGCTTTTGGCTCAAAACTTAACGCTTAAAATGCTCATATTACGCTCATTTTCAGGTTCATAATTGTATTTTGAGGTTGTACCAGAATAGGTTAATTTAAAAAAAAAAAAAAACACCATATTTTTGTTGTACTGCACATTGCTGCAGCTCCTCTTTTCACCCTGTGTGTTGAGCTCTCTGTTTTAGCTACAGAGTGAGACCTCTCACTGCTGTAACATCTTTGTTGGCAGTCGCACATGCTCAGCAGCTAGGTAAGATCACATGATCAGCAGCTAGGTAAGACCACATGCTCAGCAGCTAGGTACTGGGCTACTAGCTAGAAGTACTAGTACGTCGGGCTAGTTGATTGGCCAGTGACTGGCCCGACATACTTTTTTACTGGCCCCGGGCCATCGGGCCATTTCTTTCTGCAGGCCTTTCTTTCTGCAAGCATTTTCCACCAATCAGACCACTGCATACTACAACGACGTTTCAGTAATCAAAGATTTTAACCATCACTCCTCAGTGATCTGTCCCCTAATCTGAGATCATTTTCTAGTTAAGTAGCCTATCTAGTTATCATTATGGAGTTTCCATGTTTCATAGGAGTTTGCTTACACTAATACATGTAAAAAAATATAGCATTAATTTAGTAAGAAAGTGAAATATCAAACAAGAATATGCATATTAGGTATAAATACATTTTATTTGAAAGTCCGGCCCCCGGAGTGTCTGCTTAAAATAATTCTGGCCCTTTGAAAAAATGTAGTTGATGACCCCAGGTCTAGCTTTACTGCTAATGGCACAACATCCAGTGGCAGTGGCTAGCTGGGTATTTATATATTAATATATATATAGTTATAGCTGGGTTAGAACCATTTTCTGAAGCTTCATGGTAGGTGCGGCGTATATTTTCCTGCTCTTTTGTCCTTTGCCAATCACACCTATGATATTTCTGTCAGGGCCAGTAAAAATGTAGAAGGGGCCAGCAAAACTCTGATCTACTGGCCCTGGGGGCCAGTGGGGATTTTTTTTTAATGTTGAGCCCTGGGTTAGCACACACCAAATATTTCGGCCGATGACGTAGAAAGCCGTGCCGATTTTGACCAGCTCACCCAGAGACTGAAGGCAGGACACATTCAGAAACCGTATCTCACTCTAAACAGCATGGATGGTTTTTCCCCCCAAGTTTGTATGCGTGTGGAAGCACCAGAGACACAAAATAACTCCCCAAATCCCAGAAAAAGTGATTTTTGTCATAATATGGGCACTTTAAAAGCCAAAACGTAGCAATGTAAAATGTAGCCTGAAGGACTAAGCAAGCCGGCAGTGAAGGTTTTCCTCATTTTGTGGAGGCAGGTAACAGTTATTATTGTAAGTGCAACACACACACACACACACACACACACACACACACGGGCCATGTTACATCACACGGTATAGTGGAGGTACTGAAGCTGTGCCAGTCCAGGCAGCAAACGTGATATGATTTGGGAGAGCGGTTGCGCTGGGAAACGGGACCGTGCTGTATGTTGTGACCACTCGTACGCCGCCGGTGAGCGTTTCCCTTTTTTAGAGTTCAAATCTTAATGCGAGTTAAAAATGGAACGATGAATCCAAAAAAAAATTGTGTGGACAGCGATTACCCTAGTTCTGCCACGAGTAAGAATACGCCCACACTGAGCCAGCTGAATAAAAAAAAAACCACACACACACACACACACACACACACACACACACACACACACATTTCTCTCTCTGTTCAGGCCCTCCGTGCACAGCAAAGGGCTGTTTTTCAGAATCAGAGTCCGATTTGTTGGCCAAGTATACTTACACATACACAAGGAATTTGACTTCAGTAGGTGTTAACTCTATGCATTCAACAACAAATAGACATGTAGTAGTAAACATTCAGTAGACACATAATGTAATATAGACACATACTGTACAATAGAGACAACATTATACATATAGGCACATATCAACATAATACACAGAAATACAAATAACACATAATATCAAGACAATACTACTATCTCTGTATGGATGATATGATGTATAACAGCTGTATACTACTATCTCTGTATGATGATATGATGTATAACAGCTGTATACTACTATCTCTGTATGATATGATGTATAACAGCTGTATACTACTATCCCTGTATGGATGATATGATGTATAACAGCTGTATACTACTATCTCTGTATGATATGATGTATAACAGCTGTATACTACTATCTCTGTATGATGATATGATGTATAACAGCTGTATACTACTATCTCTGTATGATGATATGATGTATAACAGCTGTATACTACTATCTCTGTATGGATGTGATATTTCTATCTTTGTTGTCAGTCTGGCTCAGGTTAAACTCTTTGTGAAACAAACATGAGCCCAAACTTTCTTTTATTCTGCAGTTTGACAGTCAGTTATAACGGAGAAAGAACATAAATAAACTACTTTAACGTAGATTTTCTTTAGGGCTTTATTACGTGGTATCTGATCGGTGCATTAACTCCAGTACTTCCTGATACTGATACCAGCGTTTTAGGCAGTATCGGATCGAACTGACACTTCGCTGCAACACAAACTAATATATTTATTCACCTCTATTCACACACAATGAGGCATATTTTCTGTTGTGACTGAACTGTATTTTTTGAGTTACTATATAGGCCAAGTTTGATCTCGACATATAGGCTAAGCATTCTGCAGCAAATAACAGTAAACCTACTATTAATTACATTATCTTAATGCAGTGTAACTACTTCAGCATGTAAATAATGCACCTAAAATACAAACGTGGACGAGTGCGTTCAGCAATCGCTATTATATATCGAATCAACAGCCACGTGCAATTTAGCTCGCAGGTGAAGAATACAAACAACGAAAATCACCAGTTAACTTCATTTAAATTTGCTAGACCAGGCTTAAATGATCTGACAACAGAAGTTATACTACTTACAGTAGGGACGTACACACACCATCTCGACTGGCTAGTTATACTCGTGTGTCCGCGCTGTTCTCCGACATGCACTCTAACAATGCGGCCCTATTTCTGATACCGTGGGGGGCAGAAATGTTGCCGTGGGGGGGGGCCGCCACGGTCACATCAACATAGAGGAAACACTGGATCGGAACATCTCTAGTGATGGCAGTGGGAAAGAAGCTGATCTCAGGTCTGGTTGTTTTTGTGCGCCGGGATCTTCATACTATCAGAGTGTTTTTCCCAAAAAAAAAAATGGTCCCTGAAATGTGGATCAATTTGGAAATTAGGGAAACTAAGCTTTAGAAAACGATGCAAAAGTGGCTCATTTTAAATACGGCTGTGATGATTTTTTTCTATGCATTTCATGAAACGTTATTGACCTGAATATAAGACGACCCCCCGATAACAATTGGCAATATTCCTGCACCAAAAACGTACCGAACTAAACTGCAAACCTCAAAACCGTGATTATGCACCAAACCGTTCCATCCCTAATAATCATAATCACTAAATACAAGCAGACAGCTGGAGACTTTGAGGCTACATTTACATCGCTACGATTGGTGTAAAGTAGGGCAGTCCTCGACTAAAGAAATTCTTAGTCGACTAACACTTATATGATTTTGTCGATTAATGGATTAGTTGATGTAATCGACAGAGCTGTGCTCTTTGAGAGGTGGTTAAGACTAGAAAAGCACAATATAAATGTAGTTAATTAACCATCTGTAAAACTGAGTTTCTCCACAATTAATCCTGCAAAAGCACCACTTTAAATCTTGTGCTTACCAGAAATGTGCTCATAAGTTTGTTGGAAATGAGTAATTAAGCATGAATAAGCATAAAAAATGACTCATCAACTAAAGAAATCTTAGTCGACTAAGACCAAAACGACCGATTAGTCGACTAATCGACTAAGAGGTGGCAGCCCTAGTGTAAAGCCAAATTATAATTTCCAGCGTGGCCGCAACAACTAACAAAACTGGCCAGTGCAACTCCCCCAAAAAAACCTAGTTTCCTTTACATAAATAAAGACAGTTGCCCCATAAATTACCGTATTTTCCAGACTATAAGTCGCACTTTTTTTCATACTTTGGCTGGTCCTGCGACTTATAGTCAGGTGCGACTTATATATAAAAATATATATAATTTAACATGTTTTTAAATGTTATTTCATGCTGAAAACATTACCGTCTACAGCCGCGAGAGGCGCTCTAGGCTTGTGACAACTATATGCTGCTCCTAAAGACAACTGAGAAAGAAAAGAAACTGCAGGTGACTGCAGGTAGTAAAATATGCAGCCGAAAACGGTAATCGAGCAGCAGAAAGACAGTTTGGAGTGAGAGAGAAACTTGTGAGGGACTGGCGAAAAGGTGACTCTTACTGCAATGAAGGAAACAAAGAAAGCTAATCGGCTAATCGGCTAATCGCGGGCTGAAAGCAAGATGGCCAGAGCTGGAGGAACGAGTCCACAGATGGGTGCTTGAACAGCGTCCTGCTGGGAGAGGCTCGTCAACGCTGCAGTTACTTCTCCACGCCCTGGTAGTTGTTCTGTGTGCTATTGTGTAGTTGAATAACTGTTAATGTGTTACACCTACCGTATTCAGCCCCTTGTTCTGTGTGCTGCTGTGTAGTTGAATAACTTGCCTTTCCAGATTAAATGTCTGTTCTTGGTCTTGGATTTTGTGAAATCAATTTCTAAATAAATGCGACTTATAGTCCAGTGCAACTTATATGTTTTTTTCCTCTTCATGACGCATTTTTTGACTGATGCGACTTATAGTCTGGAGCGACTTATAGTCCGGAAAATACGGTTATTAGAGGTGTGAATCTTCACTGATCTCCCGATTCGATTATCATGTTCGATTCGATATCTGGATGCGTCAAATACATTTTTCAATTAAAGCCATTTAGGATATTTAATTCGTAGCTTTTCAAGCTTCAAAAACCAAAACATTCTGCAGTGCTCTGATACTAAATAAATTGGATATTAAAGCTACAGCGCTGAGCGCATGGCACTTCCTGAATGCGCAAAACACACCAGAATATGCAAACAGAAAGGTTGTTAGGCCTACGTTAAACTGTAAACAGAAATAATCGATTATGGCCCGGCCGGTTATCGATGCAGCATCGTCCACGTCCACGATTCGATGCATTAAATTTAACTTAAAGAGGCTAACAGGTCATCAGGACCGTCGACATTACATGTAGACACTAAATCTTGCTGCTACTTTGTCTTTCCTGTCCTGCTACGAGGCTGTCTGTCACATGGACTGAACGTTTAGCGTGTGTGTGTGTGTGTGTGTGTGTGTGTGTGTGTGTGTGTGGGTATTGATGCTGATAATGACAATCTGTTCTTGTTTATATGCTGATCTTGTCATTTTTTTTTAAAACTTTTACATTTATAGTCCAATTTTACTTGTATTGGGCTAAAGCTATATGTACTATTATAATCCTTTTTTGTCTTTTTAGGTGTGACGTTGTACGATCTGTCCAGGGACAGCAGATGTAAAATAGCCTTTTGGCTAATTCTGGCACATTTTACATTTTCATATGTATTATTAGTGTGCATTGTCCCTGTTAAATAAACCTAAAATAAATCCATTATTTGATTAATTTCAACCCCTCTAAAATGAATGCAGAAAAGGCACAAATTGTTGCAGGAAAATTCACCAGAATGCAGAGAATGAAGTCTTTTGATGTGCTCAAAATTTCAATTTTGCTCTAAAATGGCGATCTCAACCCACCCCCGTAGTGTAACTTTGGGTCCAATGTTCCCCAAATGTTGAACCCAAAGTCACGCCCTTGGGCCACCGGGCTCTGTGTGGTGTATTTCTTGTCATCTTGTCATGTCCACGAGGGACAAAAACCCCGTCCAACTATGCGTATTTTTGTGCATCTGATATGACAGTTGATGCGTAGCTTTTTCTTTTTGTGTCCCGATGAAAAGCCCGGCGGTCAGCAGTCTGACACACACTGCTGCTGCAGCTTGACTGTCATGAACGCCGTGAAGCAATGCCGCTCAGATTCATGTCTCAGATTTAAATAAATAATCTGGCAGATAAACTGATCTGAGGCGGGGTTGGTTACCGCCCACCGTCCCTAAATATACAAGCACATGTTTCATTGTAGGTCAGATTCATAAATTAATGTCCCTGCTACTACGTTGCACATATCCGTACATGTTGTTCATACATTGTTCATATCTCATAGCCATACTTATTCTGCTCTTATAAGGTAACTGCTATTACACTGCACATATTCATATTTAATTGATATTCCTCTAAACCACCTCCTGTAAACCAACTGTGTACTACTGTCCACTAGGGCTGCCCCCTCTTAGTCGATTAGTCGACTAATCGGTCGTTTTGGTCTAAGTCAACTAGAGGTGCAACGATTAATCGATTAGTTGTCAACTATTAAATTAATCGCCAACTATTTTGATAATCGATTAATCGTTTGAGTCATTTTTTTATTAAAAGAAATAAGATTTCGCCGATTCCAGCTTGTTAAATGTGAATATCTTCTAGTTTCTTCTCTCCTCTGTGACAGTAAACTGAATATCTTTTGAGTTTTGGACTAACCAAGACATTTGAGGACGTCCTCTTAGGCTTTTGGGAAACACTGATCCACATTTTTCACCATGTTTTGACATTTTTATCGATCAAACAACTAATCGATTAATCGAGAAAATAATCGACAGATTAATCGACTATGAAAATAATCGTTAGTTGCAGCCCTAAAGTCAACTAAGACTTCTTCAGTCGATTAGTCGTGTTTTATGCTTTTTTTTCATGCTGAATGACTTATTTCCAAGAAACGTACGAGCACATCTCTGGTAAACACAAGAATTAAAGTGGTGCTTTTGGTGACTCTTAGCGGAGAAACTCAGATTTACAGATCTGTCGATTAAATCAACTAATCGATTGGTCGATACAATTGAATGAGTGTTAGTCGACTAAGAATTCCTTCAATCGAGCACAGCGCTACTGTCCACACTGCACTAGATTTCTTGTCCTGTCTATGCAGCTCGATGGTGTTTTAAGCCCCCAACGTCGACTTCAAGGCACCTAACCCTAACCACGGCCTAATCATAACCCTAACCCTAACCACGGCCTAATCATAACCCTAACCCTAACCACGGCCTAATCCTAGTGCCTTCCAGCGAGCCCTGCCCGAGTCCAACAGACATTAAGATATTTGTGTCCCAGCCCGACCCAGTTAAAATCTAATTTTTTCCTGATACAAATGACGCATGTACGTTTGTTTGTGTGGTAAGCTTTTATTAAGCAACAGTAGGAAGGCATTCAGAAATGTCAACAGATGAGGTCATCAGCTCACACGGGCAACAACTGCACGTTAACACAGGCGCGCACCTGACCTACATAATCAGCTGTTTTAAATTTAAAATGTTCAATGCCTTATCGCGCTGATGTGACCGAGCCTGACCCGAACCTGAACATCATTTCTAAATATCTGTCTGAACCCGGCCCGGCCCGGCTCGGTTCGGGTATCCATCCTCTAGACCAGTGGTTCTCAAACTGTTTTCAATAATGTACCTCTTTTTGAATAGTTTCTTTAAGCCAAGTACCCCCTGACCAGCGCTAATCATTTTTGGTAGAAAGGAAAGTCTATATAAAGAGGAACAGTACAGCGCTGTCAGAGATAGATTTACTAAACAACAGCCTTGGAACTGATGAACATTTAAATGCTGATGAAAAAAGGAGATAACTGTAAAAAAGACAACAACTTGGAAAAAGATGGTAGAAAGAAGGAAGGAAGGAAGGCAAGAATAGGTCAAAATAGTATCACAAACTTCAAAAACTGTGACATAACTGAAAAAGTAGAAGGAAGGATAGATTAGGTCCAAAGAAGGCGACACAGATGTCACATTTTTTGTAGGAAAAAAAAAAAGTCTCTATAAAGAGTAGGGATGTCCCGATGTGATACTTCTATAATAATTCAACTTTATAATACCTCCAGACCGCAGACATACTCGCGCTTTCCGCTTCAAGCTGCTTCCGTGTTCTACTTTGCCGGCATTTAACCAATAGCGTCTCTGCAACAAAGTGATGTCATGCCGCACGCGTTGCTGTTTCTGTGTGGAGTCAAAAGGGTCTAACTCTGTGCCACCGCATAACTATAGATGTGTTAAAAAATAATGAGAATATATATACATATATATCCCAGTCCTGATCGGGAGGTAACGTCCGATTCCGATCGAGTTTGAAAACACGTGATCGGCCCCGATTTCCGATCACGTGATCGGATCTGGACATCCCTAATAAAGAGGAACAATGTTGTGGACAACAGCCTTCTAGCTATTACACATTTTGTTAAATATCTCACGTACTCCCTGCAGTCCTCCAGAGTACCCCTAGGGGGACACGGACCCCCATTTGAGAAACACTGCTTTAGACCAGTGGTTCTCAAACTTTTTTCAATAATGTACCCCCTGTGAAATATTCTCTGTGCCAAGTACCCCCTGACCAGCGCAAAGCATTTTTTGGGGGAAAAAAAGCCTGTATAAAGAGGTCCATTACAGCGCTGCACCACCCCTGTCTGATTAACTAAACAACTGAAAAACATTTAAATGCTACTTCAAAATGTTTAAAATCCATTACTAAATTAATTTACTTTTATAGTATAATTTTTCAGGGAAATATGCATGAGAGATATTTTTAAATTAACATATTTTTTAAAAATCTCACGTACCCCCTGCAGTGCTCCAAAGTACCCCAAGGAGTACGCGTACCCCCATTTGAGAAACACTGCTCTAGACTACAAAGAGACGGAAAATATTTGGGGGTGGGGAAATTGCATAAAGTTACCCCCTAAGCCCTCCGCCAGAGACACAACACGACTACAAAGAGACACAATACAATTACAAGAGACACAACACGACTACACAGAGACACAACACGACTACACAGAGACACAACACGACTACAACACGACTACACAGAGACACAACACAACTACACAGAGACACAACACGACTACAAAGAGACACAATACAATTACAAGAGACACAACACGACTACAAAGAGACACAACACGACTACAAAGAGACACAACACGACTACACAGAGACACAACACGACTACACAGAGACACAACACGACTACACAGAGACACAACACGACTACACAGAGACACAACACGACTACACAGAGACACAACACGACTACACAGAGACACAAGACGACCACACGATTACACAGACACAACACGACTACAAAGAGACACAACACGACTACAAAGAGACACAACACGACTACAAAGAGACACAATACAATTACAAGAGACACAACACGACTACACAGAGACACAATACAATTACAAGAGACACAACACGACTACAAAGAGACACAACACGACTACAAAGAGACACAATACAATTACAAGAGACACAACACGACTACAAAGAGACACAACACGACTACACAGACACAACACGACTACACAGACACAACACGACTACACAGAGACACAACACGACTACAAAGAGACACAACACGACTACAAAGAGACACAACACGACTACAAAGAGACACAATACAATTACAAGAGACACAACACGACTACACAGAGACACAATACAATTACAAGAGACACAACACGACTACAAAGAGACACAACACGACTACAAAGAGACACAACACAACTACACAGAGACACAACACGACTACAAAGAGACACAACACGACTACACAGAGACACAAGACGACTACAAAGAGACACAACACGACTACAAAGAGACATAATGTTTGGGGGGGCAAGATGATGTCGCTTTAATGCAAGAGTCATTTAGGGAAGCACTCTGAATCAAATTCATGTTGCTATTGCAACATGAATTTGATACTGGCTGCTATGTGATGGATGTTAGTTTAGTGAAGCATCCACTGAACGCAGAGAAGAGGGTTTAGTGGCTGTACATTAAGTGAGGCTGTAGACCGTGAACTGAAGTACTGCATGCAGATGACTAGCAGGACAAATGTGGAGGGAACTAAACTGGGAAAACTTTCTTTTTCCTGCAGACATTTTTTTGACTCGTTGGTAAAAACGCATGAATTTATTTAAATTTTATTGCTCTCCTAGTCTCGCATAGCCAGCTCTATCACAGTGTTGTGGAGTAAAGGTCTGGCTACACCACAGATGCATTCTGGGAAAGGAGAAGAAAAAGAAACGCTTATGTGCCCATATTATGAAAAAATCACTTTTTCTGGGATTATTTTGTGTCTCTGGTGCTTCCACACGCATACAAACTTTGAAAAAACCATCCATGCTGTTTAGAGTGAGATACGGTTTCTGAATGTGTCCTGCCTTCAGTGTCTGGGTGAGCTGGTCAAAATCTGCACGGCTTTCTACGTCACTAGCCGAGACGAGGGGGCTAGGGGGCTAACCGTTAGCATGCTAGCTCGTTCTCAATGGCAAAACACTGATACAACACACACAAATTCACCCTAATCTACAAAATAAATTGTATAGAACTACTTCCATGTCCCTGTTCTGCAGGTATTCCACACAAAGTTGGAAGTGCGCCCTCGTTTAGAAGAAGTCTCCCGGCTAATCCTGCCTTGTACTACTGAAGTTGTAGAAACAGCTAGCTAGCTCATGTAGTCCTTACCTAGCTACTGATCATGTGATCTTACCTAGCTACTGTCAGGGCACGCCCTCATACTCTGCTTCTGACTGGCTAGTAGTCCTTACCTAGCTACTGAGCATGTGATCTTACCTAGCTACTGAGCATGTGATCTTACCTAGCTACTGAGCATGTGATCTTACCTAGCTACTGAGCATGTGATCTTACCTAGCTACTGAGCATGTGCGACTGCCAACAAAGATGTTACAGCAGTGAGAGGTCTCACTCTGTAGCTAAAACAGAGACCTGAACACAGGGTGAAAAGAGGAGCTGCAGCAATGTGCAGTACAACAAAAATATGGTGTTTTTTTGAAAATTACACCATGTAAACCTATTCTGATATAACCTCTAAATACAATTATGAACCTGAAAATGAGCATAATATGAGCACTTTAAACCAGTCACAATGGTCTTGGACGGGGCTAGGCTCCAGACGCAGTGACGGTGGCTCTGCTAAATAGTCTCAGGAAGGAACTTGTTATTTAGCTGAGCTGTTTAAATTAGCTGATACATGGTTTAACCTCATTGGTTCTTACCAGTGTATCTCCGGGTGCAAGGGTGTAACTTTGGGTTAATTTGGGGGGGTTGAGATCTCCAACTATTTAGGGAGGTCCCTGGGACGTGTCTGCATGGATTGAGAAACTGACAAAAAACATCAGAAAAGTTGTCGAAAGAAAAACTCAGCGTCAAAAGGCGACAAATGTCAGAAAAAAACGTGAAAAACTTTGGAGAAAAAAATGCAACAAAACTCAGAAAGAAGTATCAAAAAACTCGGTCCAAAAAGAAAAAGCTGTAAAAATGTCGTAAAAAATCAACAAAAATATTGAAAACGCAACAAAAATGTCAAATGAAGCAACAAAATATTTGGGAAAAGCCCAGAATGGATTATCGTTGCTTCTTTTGAAACTAAATGTGTCTTCTAAATGTGATCCAGAGAATCTAAAACGCTACACGCCTTCCACGTTCTGTGTGCGCACGTCGCGTTAGGTCACGTCTGTTTCCTGCGGCGTTGCTATGACGACCAGCCACGCTCGCCTCACGCATGAGGCGGTACTAAAATCTGCAACGGAAAAAAAGAGGATGGGTCGAGTAGAGCTGGTAGTAGCAGTGGGTACGCTTTCATTAATGCACTACAGCTCTCCCCAAACAGAATCCACCTTAAAGGTCCCATGGCATGAAAATTTCCCTTTATGAGGTTTTTTTAACATTAATATGAGTTCCCCCAGCCTGCCTATGGTCCCCCAGTGGCTAGAAATGGTGATAGGTGTAAACCGAGCCCTGGGTATCCTGCTCTGTCTTTGAGAAAATGAAAGCTCAGATGGGCCGATCTGGAATCTTCCCTTTATGACGTCATAAGGGGAAAGGTTACCTCCCCTTTCTCTGATTTGCCCGCCCAGAGAATTTGGCCCATCCATGAGAGAGAGAGAGAGACATCATGGCTTTCAAATGAGCAAAGTGGCAGCTGGTCAGATACAGTATTAGGGGACCACTAAGGTCTATATAAAAGAGACTTCAGATACAGTATTAGGGGACCACTAAGGCCTATATAAAAGCATCCAAAGACCATCATGTCATGGGACCTTTGATATTAACGTGCAAGACGAACTCAACAAGTACAAGACTTGTTGAGTTCCGCAGGAGGGACGAGGAATGTTTGAGCGGCTGGCACAGCAGTCAAAGAAAACCAAAATCAGCTCTTCAGTCAAAGTCCCAAACAGAATAATTAGATCTGAAATGAAACGGATTGAGGAAAACAAAATAGTCTTTTTGAAACTATTTTATTTCGCTGTATATTTGCATTAAAAGGTACGTGTTCAAGATCCACACTGGGGGCTGCACAATGTATATATATTTTTTTAATTGTCATCGTGATATCAACTGTAAACACATCGCGAAAGACACTTTTATTACCCAAACACCACTATTACCGCTAGGTTTTACACTTGTTTTTGGAATTCATGGACAATAATCCTCATTTGTAGGAAATGATACCTAATTTTTTAGTTAAAAAAGCAGAAATGATGAAATATTTAGACTAATATTAGAGGGAACGTATGTTGATGGATAATCAGACACTTCAGAGAGTCAAAAGTGGATCATTACTAGGGTTGGGTATGGTTTGGTTTTTCCCGATACCGGTGCTAAAGCGGTACTTTTAAAACGGTGCCGGTGCCTGAACCGATACTTTTTAAGAAAGTTAAAAAAAAAAGAAGGGTACTAAACAACAGTCGGCAACATTTAAGAACAACTTGTTTATTACTACGGCCATATGGTCAAAATGAAATGATTTAATAGTAATGTAATAACTATAACTTATAATAAACAATCACTTATTTCACCAGTAAATTGCTGTTGAATGACAAAAACAACCACCAGATGGGAAAAGGGTATTTTACAATAACTTTGAATGCACCGCGAGGCTGTAGGTTACCAGTTTCAGTGAACGCACCGTCTGTTTTTCCGACGTCGGCATCTGCTGCGCTGCAGAGCAGACTGTTGAAATACAGTCACACTTTACACTGTTTAACGTTAGCTGTCAGCATTTTAACCTGTTTAATCCAGCTGCTAGCTAAAGCTAGGCTAACGTTACCTACTGTTGAGTGGAGTGTGAAGTCAGGCACCGAAATGTTCGTTCTTATTCGGTCTCGTTACTACCGTTTAGGTCGGAACCGGTGCCTATTGGCACCGCGTTTCGGTACCCAACCCTATTCACAATACAGTTTTGAAACCATTTCAATTTTTTTGAAATGCCAAAACTTGAATGAAATCCAAAATTCAATAGAAGTAGTGATCATGAATTGTATGTGCGCTAAACCAAACCACACAAAACTACGATTTAGGGCTGTGCAATTAATCGAATATTAATTGAAATTTTAATCGCGATTACAATTTCAGCTCCTAATGATCACAAACACCGAATAATCGAGCACAAAGATTATTTTGACAGTTTTTTTTTTAACTTCAATAATTGCAACATCTTTCCAAAAGTCAACGAGTAATCGTGTTCAATAATCGTGATTTCAATATTGACCAAAATAATCGTGATCACGATCTATTTCCATAATCCAGCCGCCCTGCTACGATTCACGATTTTTTTTTTTTAAGTTCACGTTTTTCTCAGGATTTCTTTTCACAGAACGAGCTGCAGACAAGAGTGAAAAAATATCTTTTATTTCTATAAACTGTGCAAAACAACAGATGTGTCCTCTTAACAAAAGTGCAGCTGAAATTGTATTTTATCTGAAATAACAAAAATTAAATAAAAAATAATTTTAATTTTTTTATAAACAAATTCTCGATCAAAATAACTAAATAAATAGAAAAAAAACTCTTCAAATAAATAAACTAAGAAGACGTGGTGACGTCTGAAATCTAATGTAGATTACGCTCTAGGACGTTTAAAAACTACATCACTATTTATTTTTTATCTCAACTGGTTTTTATCTTTTTACACATTTATATACATTTTTTACCGATTCGCGATGCATCGTTACGTCCCTATTTAAAAGGGTAACTACCGTTTTTTTCAGCCTAGACCCCTATGTTCCTGTGTTTCTGTGTCCAAGTGACTGATGGGAACAACAATCTCTGACATTGGTCCAGTATTAAGAGAGATCTCTGCAGTCGGCAGCAGAGAAACAAGCTACAATGTGAGTTAATAGTAATGGTCCAGCTTGTATTTACCTTCACAGTAGTTCTATTTTTGCTGCTGACAGACTCAGATTATTATTCTAAGTGTCTGACAACATTGTGGAAAGGATTTCTAAAGAGGTCGACCTTTCTGTTAAAGAGTAAGATCCTTTTTTTAAAACATAAAAACATCCGCGAAATTACGTTCACTAAACCCACCAGACTCCATGTAAATAAACAGTAATCTTAGCATCGTGAAATACACTTCATTCAAAGTCGACCGAAACTAAATAAAACTAAGAAAAGCCGTTTTGGGTCGTCTTTCCACTTTTCCAACCAGGGTGGGAAATTAACTTTTTTGCCCACCAGCCACAGTGGCTGGTGGATGCCCAATTTTACCAGCCACTTTTATTTTTTACCAGCCACTTTTTCGAGAATTCAAATTTATAAAAGAAAGTGCACTAGCATATTTTGAATTGCTTCAATACATCATTTTTTATTATTATTGATACATATTTTATTAATTTAGGTAAATAAAAAGTGATGTGAAAAAAGCCTGCGAGACCATGGTAATATTGTGTTTGGTCATATTCTAC
>NC_050176.1:27580937-27625937 GCF_008315115.2 Sander lucioperca
AAAAGCCAGGCGCGTTTGGACCTTGGAGCATTGCTGTTATGATGGAGGATTTACACCGTAATATTTTTATTTGTAATCTTCTGCATGTCTGAGAGTGTGTGTGCTGCTGTGTGTGTGTGTGTGTGTGTGTGTGTGTGTGTGTGTGTGTGTGTGTGTGTGTGTGTGTGTGTGTGCTGCTGTGCGTCCCTGTGTGTGTAACAAGCATAGTGTGCGCGCTGTGCACGAGCCTAGGAGCATTTTACTAATGCTCTGTTAAAATAACAATGAAATGCTGCGTTATTGACTTTAGACCAGGTTTTTGTTGGTCAATGGTACCATCACTTCCCGCTGCCTCAAGATAGCAATACGCCCAGAATGCACCTGAACACACCTCCCTGTAAGACCAGCACGCCCAGAATGCACCTGAACACACCTCCCTGTAAGACCAGCACGCCCGGAATGCACCTGAACATACCTCTCTGTAAGACCAGCACGCCCAGAATGCACCTGAACACACCTCCCTGTAAGACCAGCACGCCCAGAATGCACCTGAACACACCTCTCTGTAAGACCAGCACGCCCAGAATGCACCTGAACACACCTCTCTGTAAGACCAGGACGCCCAGAATGCACCTGAACATACCTCCCTGTAAGACCAGGACGCCCAGAATGCACCTGAACATACCTCCCTGTAAGACCAGCACGCCCATGGGCCACAGATGGGCGCAGGTCCATTTGTTATTTAAACGATGTGGGCGCTGGACGGGAAATTAACAACTGAGTCGGTCTTAAACTAGCAAAGACACTTGCGTCGGGCTTTGCCCTGCGCCGGGTGCAAGATAGGGCCCCAAACCTGCCTCTCATGCTGCCTGTTAAATTCCATAAACGGCTCAGACTTTTCTTGAACCTTGTGGCCTGGAAAGTGGATACCAAAATCTTTTGGTTTTGTATTCTGTGCCAGTGTTTCCCCTCGGATGACTGCTTTAGCCTGGCGGATCGGCACGGCACTTATTTTAGAAGAAAATGCGTGACTTTTAAAGCTGGTACTCCTGTTATTTCCTTACAAGCATGTTGCATTTAAAGGTACACTATGAGTTCAGGCATGGTTTCAGCGTGAGGCATCTGTCCTTGATCCGCTAGCTGCCTGCCCCCTGAATACACTGGTGCACAGCCCGTGCCTCTAGCGTCTGTTTGACGTTTACGACCCCTGTGTTGTCTCCCGAGACCGGGCTTTTTCACGGTGTATTCAGGGAGCAGGCAGCTGAAAAAAATTAAATCGCGCTGAAACCATGCAGGAACTCATAGTGCACCTTTTTAAAAGGCAGTTTTTTTTTTTCAAATTGAGTCTGGCGCAGTTTTCACTCGACATAAAACGCTACATTGCATCACTTCCAGCAAACTTCACAGCGAACAATGAGGGCAAAACAGAACAGGATCACCGATCTGTTTTAACAGAATATTCTCAGCTAAAATCACCGAATCTGTGTCGTACATTACCGAGCCCATTCGTAACCGCCAGGCTACCGGCAACGTTATCTCCACTTAACCTTTTCAAGATAGCAGACAGTCAACAGTCCTGCTGTTACAGACGTGAACTAACCACAGGCAGTCGCCTTGTTCACAGACTCACGGCAATGCATCTCTGAAGTTCACGGCAGTGCAACGCTGAATAAATATAGGAGCAACACAATGGATATTTGGCGTTATTTTTGGTCTGGTGGGGGGGGTTCCCGTTGGTCTGGCGGCCCGCCAAGCCTGTACAGTTATAGGGGAAACTCTGTGAGAAAGTCTAGACCCTGTTGTGTGGCCAAAGTGTCTCTGATTACTGCAGTTGACTTTTGGGCTCTTGCCAGAAGTCACATCGACAGCTCTCAGGTGTCTCAGCACTCACCAAACCTCACTGGTATTTGACAAGGTGTCTGGGGTGACGGCCTGAAACAGGGAGCCATGAGCAGCGGGGGTCAGTCTGGCTGACGGGGGCTGCTCAGGGATATTTATGGGAGTTCCCCGATGCCGTCACTCCTAGACTCCCCCACCCTTATTCTTTCTTTCAGGAAAAGCAGTTCACTGCAGCTGCTTTCCCTGTTAAAATCAAAGCTGCCTTGCTGAAGTCACCCACTCAGCCCATCACAGAATAACCAATAAATTACATTATAAGGTACCCTGTGGAGCTTTTGCCCTCTAGAAGCGCTCTGGAGGCACCCCGTTTATAAGTGGGTCATCATTTTCTTTGTATCTTGCAAGCACAAGAGGGTGTGGGCGGCACAGGCAGAGAAAGAAAAGACTGCAAGCCAGTAAACATGACTGTAAACTATCTATCACTCCACAGGGCGTCTTTTAATGGTGTGTGACGATCTCATCCAAATGGTGCTTTTTAAGACACTTCTGGAGGAATCCCCACACATGGCTGTGTCACATTGGGCTTTTTTAAAGGCTACTAAAAAACAATCTGCTGCCATTCTTGCCTGTGCATATGTTCACTGGATGCATGAGCTCTGCTATTTCTATGCTCCTGGTCTATTTTTGCTGCAGCTGCTCTTCTGTTGTAGTTCTGACCAAGCAGTTGCTCAACACAAGTGTCTGCTGTTGTATTAAACCACACTTGCTATTTCCACCAGTAACCAGGGGTGTCACCAAATCAATTGAGGACTGAAATTTCAAGGATTGCAACATTAACACTAGAAGTGCCGGAATCCCAGAACTGCTAGAACTGCCGTGAGCGGTCATTTTGACCGCCAGGTTCCAAACTCTATAATCTCTCATGATAAATACCTAATTGCGATATTGTATTATGTATTGTGTTAGGATATCTTTAGAAAAACGTAATAACACCGAAATGTACATTTTAACGAGTTTAATTATACGAGTAGTAATACGTGTTTCAATAATTCATAGTAAACCGTAATTATGTCATACATTAATATTCTGAAAAATATGGTGTGGAAATTCATTTAACTTAATTCATAATAGCCAAATAACAATTAAAAGTATCTTATTTGAACATTTAGCTATAACCTAACCTGGCACTGCCTCCGTTTTGGTGTCTGCTGCGGTGGTCAGCGCTGCTCGGATTGGCGCCGCGGCCCTTTTTTCCTCCATAAACTCCGCTCTCAGCTCCTCTGCCAGCTGCTGCATAAACTTCCTCCGGACAATTTTACTGCTGGTGCACTCCTTGGAGAGGATGTGTGCAACGATTCCAGCCAGTTCGAGGATGTATAAAGTTATATGAACATGTAAACAGCCACCGGCCATCTACGTGTACGGCGCCTTTCACAGAGCGAGCGCCCGGTGTTTGCCTTCTGATTCAGAACTGAGTCCATCCACGCCGTAGTATCCTACGTTACCGACTCTGGCTTTGCCTTCGGCCCATCGGTGATGCCCACACTTGTTACTCGAGACCGCTAGTTACGTTTCTCTGACAGAGACTATGGTAGTTACTAAGCAACCGAGATGCATCTTCAACCGCGCGAAAAATTAAAAACAATACCGCGAAAATCCGAGCGGTCAATATGACCGTATGTGGCCGAAATAGGTAAAAGTAACTGTATTTTCTTTGCCTTTTGTGTAATGTATATACAAACAATTTTAAGTTAAAATGCAGACTTTTAGGAAAAGTCAGGCAGCAGCAGGATTGTATTTTTTTATTTAGCAAAGTTATTACACATATAAATTTCAAAACGGTCAAAATGACCGTCATGGCCGTTCTAGTGTTAAACTGTAGCAATAATGAAATTAAGGATGCACCGAATCCAGGATTCGGCTTCGGATTCGGCTGAATATTGGGCTTTTTGACGGGTTCGGTTTCTGCCGAACCTTAGAACCCTACGCTTGCACTCCGCGCGCTACGCTGGTCGGCGTAATGACGGCGCCGTTGATTACGGGAAGGTGTTTACGTAGGTGGAGCGTTCAATGCAGTAGGCTGTGAGAAAGTGGAAATGGAACTGGTGAGCAGAAAAAGTGATGTTTGGCAGTACTTTCAGTCAAAAGAAGGCCTTTCAAGTCCAGCTACATGTTCAATCTGCAATGCTGATTAGTCTGGTGGTGGCGAGGACCCTAAACTATACACAACATCACCGCTGTTACAACATCTGGTAGGAAACATCTGGAAGAATACGAGTTGTGCATGAAGGAATCTACAGACAGCAGCCAAAATGCAGCAACTTCAGGTACGGTAAAGGAAGGACAGTCACTGTTTACTTCATTCATGTGTTCACTGTGTTCATGGACAGAGGATGGGACGAGGATTTGGCGTTCAGTTTCGGATTCGGCATTCGGCCGAACGTCAAAAATTCTGGGTTCGGTGCATCCCTAAATGAAATACAACTTCTGTGTAAACCAGCTTTTCTGTTCAGTGTTTGCTGCTCAAGTCACTGTTTACTCAGGCCTTGTCTTCAACAACTGGTTTATTTTACAGTTTTTATTTTACATTCACATATTTACAGATTTCTTTGAATCATACGCAATCTTACCAGTATTTATAAAAAAACAAATAATTGGCCAAAGTGACCAGTAATTAACCAAAACACTTTCAGACAAGATAGAAAATTCTGTTAGCATCTATTAACTTTTTATACCCGGTATAACGAAATATACTGTGTTCTGTAGATACTGTAGGCATGTAATAGGCGTTCCACTTTATGACACAATGAAATACATAAAAACTAGATATTTTTGCAAATTGACTCAAACAGCATCTTAACATATTTGTTATCTTTTGTGTTTTCTGCAAGTGAAAATAAATGTCTGTTGGATACATGTAAGAAAAAATCATTAAAGTGTAAATCACCACAGTAAAAAGATAGAAAATTAAGATGCAAATTATGAATAGGTACTAGAGGTGCAACGATGAATCGATTAGTTGTCAACTATTAAATTAATCGCCAACTATTTTGATAATCGATTAATTGTTTGAGTCATTTTTTTTATTAAAAGAAATAAGATTTCTCTGATTCCAGCTTGTTAAATGTGAATATCTTCTAGTTTCTTCTCTCCTCTGGGACAGTAAACTGAATATCTTTTGAGTTTTGGACAAAACAAGACGTTTGAGGACGTCCTCTTAGTCTTTGGGAAACACTGATCCACATTTTTCACCATGTTTTGACATTTTTATAGATCAAACAACTAATCGATTAATCGAGGAAATAATCGACAGATTAATCGACTATGCAAATAATCGTTAGTTGCAGCCTTAATATGTACATTTCTACAAGACGTATACAAACTTTCCGTAGTGACAAGTAATTATCTAAACCACCTTTCAGACAAGATAGATCTGTTGGCATCTTTTCTATTTGTTAACTTGTCCATTAACCCTTACATACCAAGTATAACAACAACAACACATATTTAGTTCTGTAGACAAAGCACCGCAGTAGATGACACATATACGCCTTTGGTGTGGGAGATCTGGGTTAGAGTCCCACTGTGATACATCAACCAATGTGTCCCTGAGCAAGGCACTAAACCCCTAGTTTCTTCAGAGGCGTGTTACCTCGGACATATATAGAAATTGTCAGTCGCTTTGGATAAAACCGTCGGCTAAATGACATGTAATGTAAAAAAATAGGCAAAAAATGATAATTTGAGTAGGGTTTTTACCGCTGCCGGTGCCTGAACCAATACTTAAAAAAATGGGGGAATAGGGTATTTTACAATAACTTTGAATGCACTACGGGGCTTACTAGTTTCAAGTGAACGCACCACGTCTGTGTTGTTTTTCCGACAACGGCACTACGGCAGCTGCACACTGCTTAACGTCCCGATGTTGGAATCCTACACAGTGAAATACAGACACCCTTTACACCGTTTAGCTGTCAGCATTTTAACTAGGGATGTCCCGATCAGGTTTTTTTGCCCTCGAGTCCGAGTCATTTGATTTTGAGTATCTACCGATACCGAGTCCCGATCCGATACTTCTATAATAATTCAACTTTATAATCCCTCCAGACCGCAGACATACTGGCGCTTTCCGCTTCAAGCTGCTCCCGTGTTCTACTTTGCCGGCATTTAACCAATAGCGTCTCTGCAACAAAGTGATGTCATGCCGCACGCGTTGCTGTTTCTGTGTGGAGTCAAAAGGGTCTAACTCTGGGCCACCGCATAACTATAGATGTGTTAAAAAATAATGAGAATATATATACATATATATCCCAGTCCTGATCGGGAGGTAACGTCCGATTCCGATCGAGTCTGAAACCACGTGATCGGGCCCGATTTCCGATCACGTGATCGGATCTGGACATCCCTAATTTTAACCGTGTTTAATCCAGCTGCTAGCTAACGGTAGGCTAACGTTACCTGCTGCCAAGTGAAGTGTTAACTAGCGTCACGTGCAGCGATGCTCCCGTTGCCTCTAACGTCTGTTTCAGAGCATCGTAGAGCAGATTTAAGTGGCACCGAAATCCGCGTTGCACTTCGGTCCGGTAGATAGCGGTCGTTTAGGCACCGGTGCCATATTAGCACCAAGTTTCGGTACCCAACCCTAAATTTGAAGCAGTTTGGGATATGTGGTGTCGCGGCAGCAGTTAGGTCTATCGCCTCATATCAAGACGGTTCTGGGTTCGAAGCCGCTGGCCAGCTTGTGGCCTTCTGTGTGGAGTTTGCATGTTCTCCCAATGTCAGCGTTGGGTTTTCTCCGAGGTCCTCTGGCTTTTTCCTGTGCTGCCCCTATAAGGCACTGGTGTCCAAGGTGTACCCCGCTTCTCGGCCAGTGACAGCTGGGATCAGCTTCAGCCCCCTAGCGACCCTGTAAAGGTAAAATAAACGTCTGTTGGTTTACCGTAGGTTTGAATGGCGTGAGACATAATGCAGTGTTGAGGAGATAAATGCCTACGTAATGGGATACATGTGTATAATAAAAAAAAATCTTACTCTGACAGGAGAGATGATCAGAGGTGCAGAGTTTTTGCCGCCCTCATTACCGTCGGGACTGAAGTATGGGAAGAGTTTCTCAGTGAAGGAGCAGCCAGTAAAGGAGTAGATAAGAGCTGCAGCATCTACGTCATAAAAGGAGACCAGACCCTCCTCATAATCCACAAACACCCCCACCTTCTGAGGAGGAGACTTCAGAGAGAGAAGGACTGAAGGGTCATCAAGAGCTTCGTACTCATTTTCATTTGCCATCCATATAATCCAGTAACCATCCTCAGGGCTCAGTGTGATGCTTCCCTTCCTGTTGATCGACTCTCTGGCCACTCCTAAATCCCATTCAGTCTTTCCTTTAACTTGAACCTCAAAGTAAAATCTGCCTGAAAAGAAACTCTGCTTTCCTAAAACACAAGCACAATAAGAAAATCTCTCTGGGTTGTCTGGGAGATTCTTCTTTACATCACCATAATTCACTTGTTTCCTATCATCAGACAGGATGAGATAGGGATGTGCTGTATCAGGATCAAGAGTCACATCCACTGCATACTGCTGGACCCTCTTCAGTTCAGCTTCAAGCAGCTTCTTCATCTCTTCACTGAGTGTCTCCTCCAGCTGAACCACAGCTTTCACCACAGTCCCCTCATATGATGATGGACGGACGCTGACCTCTGTCCAGTCCTCAGTGGGTGGAGGTTGTTGGATGTTTAGGGACTGGACACTCTGGAGAAGATGGAGGTGGTCTTCAGAGCGTAACACCTGCTCCACCTCAGTGCTTCTCTTCATCAGCTCAGAGATTTCCTGTTCCAGCTCTTTGATGAAAGCTTCAGCCTGTTTTTCTGTTGTTTTCTGCTTCTCTTTGATCGTGTCGATGAGCTCATTCAGGCCTCTCTCAACAGACTCCTTCAGAGAAGTGAAGACCTGAACACCTTCTGCTATCTCTCTGTCTGCATCTTCCTCACTGAGGTCGACTGAGTGTTTGATCTCCTGAATCTTCAGTCGTCTCTTCTGGATCATCTGCTGAATTTCAGCCTCTGTCTTCCCCAGCTCTACCTTCTTTTCTTCATATTCTTCTTTCAGAGGAACAAAATCATGCATCTTGTGGTCTAAAACAGTGCAGATCATGCAGACACATGTCTGGTCGGTCTTACAGAACAGCTCCAGAGGTTTATCGTGCTTCGTACACATCCTGCCTTCCAGGTTCTCCACAGGGTCGATCAGCTGATGTCTTTTCAGACGTGAAGCTGTCAGATGAGGTTCCAGGTGAGTCTCACAGTAGGAGGCCAGACACACCAGGCAGGACTTGAGGGCCTTCAGTTTGGTTCCAGTGCAGACGTCACAGGGAACTTCTCCTGGTTTGGACACTTGTTGCTCTGAGCTGCTGCTGCTGGCTTTCTGTTGAGCTGACTGTCTGAACTGAGCAACCATCTCAGAGATGAAAGTGTTGACTCTCAGATCAGGTCTTGTGGTAAAACCCTCCTTGCACATTGGACACAGGTACTGGTCATTAGCATCCCAGTGTTCATTGATGCAGTTCTTGCAGAAGTTGTGACCACATAGTATGGTGACAGGATCAGTGAACACATCCAGACAGATGGAGCACAGAAACTGATCTTCAGATGGCAGATAGTTTGCAGCAGCCATATCTACACATAGGGTAAAAAAAAAAAGAAAAACATTTTATTTAAAATAGTTTTTATTATAGTATATACAGTATGTTATACTTGAAAAATACTTGTACAGTAGTACAGTAGGTCATTTTTAATTGCATACATGCATGCACGTTTTGATAGGGATGGGATATTTGCGCCATGCTTCAAGCAGCCAACATAATTTTAGTCACTCTGATGGTGCATACACACCGAACAAGCTTCACACAAATTCAGCGGCGCACTTACATACAAAGTCAATGCAGAGATTCACGTAATTCACACTAGGAATTTGCGTGAGTTGAAATATTTGAACTCAAGAAAAAGATTTGCCCTATATCTCTTGTAGTCAGGTGTACTTTACCATCTGTTATGCAGAAGAGCAGCAAACCGTAGCAGCTTGTAATGTTTCTCTCACAGGAATAGACTGCAGTCAAGCTCACCGCCGCTCTTATTTCTGTGGTAAAACTAGCCGCCGCTTAAAGCGTAACTCTCGCCAAAATGCAACCTAGGGTCTTTTTGTGAATGTACTCAAGTCAAACTTTAATTTAAAAACATAATTAGGACGAAAGCGCCACTTTTAACTTTCTACTGATATTTTCTTTCAACTAACACAAAAAAAATATGTCTATCGCGATATGTTGCAGCCTTTCGCGATGTGTATATTGCGCCAGTTGATAATGCGATAACGATAAAAAAACGATATATTGTGCAGCCCTAGATGAGATCGTATATGGCAGAGTTAAGCCTCGTCCACACGTACACAAGTATTTTTATAAAGTTTTTTCTCCTTCGATTTAAAAAAAAAATCTCATCCACACAAGCAAGGTTTAAAAAAACCTCCGTCCACATGAAAACGTAAAGACATGCTATCAAGTGGTGTCAAGAACATGCCAAACCAACAGGTAGCGATATAACCCTAACCGTTAAGCCATGTTGGCCAATCAGAAGCCTGAAGTTCCCATAGAGGTCCGACCGGGTCTTGTCTGCCTCGTCCCAAACCGGCGATGATGGTGGCAAGTTCTGTGCTGTGGGAGTGTAGTCATAAGCAGTGACTTTCCGAGGTATTGCAGTTCTGACACCTCTGCTCCGCAATATAATGGGAGAACTGTGTGCATGTATCTGTATATACAGTATGTAACAAGCCCTGTTAGCACAGTTATTAGCAGCATCATCTTAGCTACGTCCACCATTGCAGAGATCCGTCTCATGTAAACAAAGGTGATAGCGGCGCACAATCTGATGTCAAATAAACGAGACAACAGTGCGCACTCCGACGTCACAAGCCAAAAAAAAACACCGTTTTCACCGGCTACACGACACCAATGCAACTGGAGTTTCTAAAAAAATCTTCACCCTGGCAGGAGTTTTGAAAAAGGTTCGGTTTCAGTGACCTGATACTGCGTTGGCGTGTAGACGAACGACCTAACCGTCTAGAAAAAGCTGCGGTTATGAAAATACCTGTGTTCGTGTGGACCAGGACCTTAGTCACAAAGAAAACAAACTGCTGCGCCAATATGAAAACCTTATCAGATAGATAGATAGATGGATAGATGGATACTTAGCTTAAAGCGTATCTCTCGCCAAAATGCAACCTAGGGGCTTTTTGTGAATGTACCTGAGTCAAACTTTCGTTTAAAAGCATATTTAGGACGGAAGAGCCGTACCGTATTTTCGTTTTTGGGTCAAATGGCCTTTTGAATGGGAGTGCTAGGGGCACTTTGATGCTAGCCTCAAAATAGATATTTTTAAAACGCTAAGAAGGCTCAACACAACATGAGACTTTGCTCCAAGTCTCACCAGGGGCTCTACAGCTTAAGGAAAGCATTAAGAACATTGGTTGTGTTCACAGAGTTTACTAAAAAGAAAGAAAGGTTTTGAACAACTCACCATAGCTCTTGTTGTTTGACTCGGGTACATTCACAAAAAGACCCTAGGTTGCATTTTGGCGAGAGTTACGCTTTAGGGCCCTGACACACCAACCAGACGGCCGACCGTCGGCAGTAAAGCCAGTCGAACTGATCAGTCGGGTCCCCGAGGTCCAAAAAAATGCCTCAGAACACACTGAGGCGACGCCGACTTGAGAGTACGCTCTGCGCGTGCGCGAAACGTAACACGTCTCCATAGCAGCAGGCGGCGCTGCTCTGTATTGTTTCCATTAACAGTCTGATTATTTCCCAGAAAATGAAAACCGGCAGCTGATTGGACGAACGCGTCACGTGGTTCTTTTTTCTCTGGAAATTCACAGCCAGACTGTCATGGCGGCTCGATCAGAATACGATCTCATATTGGACTAAAATAGTTCACCGAAACGTGTTTCTGAAAACATTTTAAGAGAGAAATAGGCCGTGCAGTTGCTGAATCTGTCTTCATTTCAGATCAACAAAGGTCAGTTTAAAAGATTTTCCTCAGATTTTGAGCTCATCTGCTCCCCATATCCGGTGAGTCCCGACTGCCCTGTCCCCGACTGAACATGTCAGGTCGGCCCAAATGAAGGCCGACGGCTCCTCGGATGGCCGACGGCACGGGACACACCGAACAGACTTGAGTCACCGACCTCGCCAGACAGCCCGACGCCCAATTAACGGGCTGGTGTGTCTTCTCTCATAAAGACATCACACACAACATACACATACATCATAAACAGGATGATAAAACAACAAATCCACATGAATAATATGGACAATAAAAGAAAAGATACTAAACAACAAATCCACGTGAATAGCAGGTTTTAAGCGGACCAAATTTGCGAGCTGAAGAAGACATGGCAAAGTCTAAACCAGGGGTCTCAAACTCGCGATGATATTTTGTGGCCACCCCCTAATTGACATCAAAGTGTAGTGTCAGTGCGGCTCGCGCGTTGTTCTGAAACGCACCTGTTTGCTGAGTCGTTGCGTGTGCCGCGCTTGCCACGCTGTTATTTTATTTTTTTTATCACTTACGGGCTACCATAGCTAGTCTCGTGACCGCTTCCTGCGGCGTTTGTTGTCAACGGTTGTCAAGCTAGCCAACCGTGAAGTACCTGGGGAAGGATCAACGTTAGTCGCTTGGTTGAAACGTCTTCCAGAGTGACGGAAAATATCTGCCATCACCCAGTTCCAGTCATGTCTCTCTCAAAGAGAAAGGTTGGCGACGAGCTCAGGCAATTTCAGTGAAAGTGGGAGACGGAATATTTTGTTATCGAGCACAGGGGCACCCCTACATGTCTCATACGCACAGAGAAAGTTGCGGTGTTCAAGGAATATGACATCAGACGTCATTACTCAACTAGACATGCTGAGGAGTATACAGCATACCAGGGAGAGGAGAGAAAAAACCGGGTCGCCAATCTTAAAAAATGTCTATTGAGGCAACAAGATTTATTTAAGAAAGCAAACAAAGAATACTTTTGTTGAATACTTGACGCGGCCCAGCCTGACCCACACTCTGCCTCGAGCGGCCCCCAGGTAAATGGAGTTTGAGACCCCTGGTCTAAACACTGCAGGAAAAAAACAGTCATAGCTTAGAGGCGCATTACCTTTAGAAAACAAGCCGAAAGAATCACTGCGGACTCTCTACACCCTCTCTTTCCTGAATATGAATTTCTGCAATCAGAAAAAAGATTCTGTGTGCCGAGATGTAAAACAAACCGACCAAAGCAGGGGTCTTCAACGTTTTTTAAGCCAAGGACCCCTTGAGAGATTGAGCAGGGACCCGCTACTAGATATATTGTATAAAATGAAGTAGTATATTAAACTGGGCCTACAATAACGTATAGGGCGGCCTAAAAGCCTTTATACATACCATTTTTGCATAGAATACTAAGCTATTTAAATAGCCTTTATAATTGTTGCCATGATTTTATAAATCATTTTAAAACATACATGTGGCTAGGGCTGAACGATTAATTGCATTTGCGATAATATCGCGATATGTTAAAACGCGATTTCCTAATCGCAAAGGCTGCAATTTGGTCACATGACTCGCGAGAGCAAATCAGTCTGCACTCCGCAGAGAAAGCATCAACTAGCACGCTAACGCTACGTCGTACCTGGAGCTGATTTCTGTCATTCAAACAACTCTGAGTTGTAGTTTAAAACTTTTACAGCCATTTTAATAAAATGAAGGGTTTTATTCTGGTTCGAGTCCATACGTGCAGTTAATGGATACAGGCACGCAGAACTGAAGGCTCGGTTAGCAACGATTAGCTCTGATTAGCGGTTAGCTCCGGTTAGCGGTTAGCTCCGTTATAAAGATATGAGTGGAGGAGCTGCCACTGAGAGGGGTAACAACCACACTGATAAATGACGTTCGGGGAGCTTCCACAGCAGCGTGGCCGCGGTGTTTCAACAGTTTTATTAGTCCAGTTAATCCCACGGCAAGAACACCAGCAACATGCTAACGTAACGATAGCCTCTCTGAACAAGAACACCAGCAACATGCTAACGTAACGATAGCATCTCTGAACAAGTGCACACGGCAGCACGCAACTTCACGAGGGGGAGGGGCTGGAGGCAGCTCCTCTCTGGAGACTGTAAAAAAAATAAAAAATACACTGGTGTGTGTGTGTGTATATACTATAATTTTACTTTTTTAACTGTCTAGTGTGTAATTGTGTGTTGTTCATACTATAAAATGATTTGTTTTTCTTTGTTGAATAATACAGAAGACAAAGCTTAAAAAAATAATCGAATCGAAATCGCAATATTTGGGGAAAAAAATCGCAATTAGATTATTTTCAAAAATCGTTCAGCCCTACTTGTGGCACAGTAAATCTTTAGGATTAACTGTATCTTTGGATGGCTACCTTAGTGACTATACCTCACCAATAGGCCAGTAAGCAGTGGGGATTTATATTTGCTAATAATATGTTGGATCATTTGAAAAAACTTTCAAAAATCAACAGTCATTTGGAGGCCCCCCTTCATTGACTATGAGGACCCCCTAGGGGTCCCGGACCCCCTGTTGAAGATCCCTGGACTAAAGTTATCGTTTATCCCAATTTCCATCAAGCTGCTGAACTCCAACCAGTCCCTCCAGAAAAACATGATTATGTGATCTCATAATTCAATGCATAATCAGCCAAAGTCCGCATATTTATGCGGAAATCTGCAATTTTACCGCATAAATTGCAGATTTCCGCGCAAAATATGCGGTGCTTGCATGATTTCATAATCCCCGCATTTTCGTTGCAAAAAAGTCACATATATCTTAGCAGAAAGTTGAAAAATGTTGCGTTTACTTCACACGAGCAGTACTTAATGAAGAACAGAACGTAATGAAGTGACGTAATGAAGTGACGTAATTACGCGACGTGAACATCATCAAAAGCTGCGTGTTGGAGGTTGAATTTTACATTTACTTTGAGTCTCTTAAGTTGGTATCTAATAAGAAAGCTATCTTAATATCTGATGTCTACTCAAATTTCTTTAAGTGCTCCTGCTGTCTATATTATTAACGATTTTTGAAAGTCTTTTGTATCTTTTATTTCCCTCTGTTTAGACTATTAGGCTACTTTTATTTTTACTTTCATATTATATTATTTGTATATATTTCTGTATCTTATTTGTTTACGTATTGCGATGAGTGAATATCTGTGAACTATTTTTTTAAATATAGTTATATATATAGTTATTTTTTTAATATTTTAAAGTATTGGGGGAATCACTTTTTTCTTTCTTTTTCATCAAACCACAGTTTTTGCAAGTTCCCGCAATTTCATCGCATAAAATTGCATAAATATCCCGCATATTCCATCGCATTTTTTAAGAAAACGTGCCGCATAATCAAGGATTTTTGCCCGCAACAATCACAAAAAAACTCCGTGTTTTTCTGGAAGGACTGATAAATAAATAGTAAATCAATGCAATAAATACACCAGCATTTTTTGCACTTTTAGCAGTTTAATAATTACAGTTAATTCCTCAGATGTTGTCTGTGCTGTTGATCTCATGTTTATGTTGATTTTATTTTATTTTATGTTGATTTTAATGTTTTTTCTGTTACATGTTTATGTTGTGAAGCAGCAGCTTGTAGCACTGTGTCCAAGACAAATTTCACCAGGTGGTCTGGAGTAGCTACACTCTAATTTTATGCTCCCTCATTAAGCCTGGTTCACACGGCAGGATAATTAGGCCGATTTTAGCCCCGATTCACCCCTTGCGACAATCTTAAGGATGCTCCGATTATGGTAAAATAATCTGATCAGATATTCCTGCCGTGTGTGGTGTGTTAAGACTGCTCTCGTCTGCTCGGAAGGACGTCGGGACCGCTCCCATCTCAAATCGGGGATATCCAACATGTTGGATTGTTTTGGCCCGATTTCTCCTGGTGTGTGGTGTCCCCCCGGGGACAAACGAGCACGCAGCCTGTGGACTGTGGCGTGTAGCCAATCAGAAAGAGAGGTGGCGATGAAAGCACCGGGAAACAACATCAAAACAGCCGGCGGCACGGCGCACCAGAAAGTCCGGTGGACGTCGGAGATGGAGGACCAACTCGTCGACCTGTGGCAACACGTGAATGTTTGTACAACGTTTCGTGTAAAGAATATCATAACCGAAATGACAAGGAGAGGAATCACGGTTTTTTTCGGTTAAAAACAAACCACAAACTATCGCCACTGCATCCTCTTCATCCGCCATGATTGTTTACTCTGAAGTCACGTTTGATCTCGAGGGATTTTGCGAGATTTCCCGTCTGACCTGGGAATGCTCGGGAGTCAGATCGGTTCGTGTGTGATCGTTGATTTTGCCGTGTGCTGAGCACCACACGCCGTACGACCAAAACTGTTAGACCGTGATTTTTTATCGCTGTGTGTGGAGACTCTCAGGATTGGAAAATCGGCCGACAATTTTAAAATTGGAAATGTTTACACCATCACAAGTCCCTACTCTGCTTACTTTATGACAAACATTGCATTTCCTCTTGCTGCTTCACGTCAAAAGCGTCCCGCTGGTTCCCTGGGGGGAAGCTTTTGGTATGAAACAGCCAATAGAAATAGAGGAAGCAGTATGTAGGTAAGTAATCAGTAACTAATAACAATAGCAGGTAAATAGGAGTGCCTAACTCCAAACCACAGACATTCATTTCCAAGTTCCTAAAGTCCTGAGAACCGACACAGAGAGACTGTTTAAAGCTGTTAAAGTGATCTACTGTATAGTGGGCCTGTAGACAAACAGCCATAGTTATATTGTTACCAATTTCACAAGAAATTAAAAGAGAGGAACTTCCTGCCTGAGTAGAGCTGAAGTTTAGTGTTAATCCTGGTTGTAGAAAGTGTAAATCTGATCAGCTGTACTCACCAGTGTTTGGCAGAGACTCTGCTGTGTTGTTGAGAAAGACCTGATGAAGTCAGTTTGACTTTTCTTTCAGAGAGAAACAGAGACTTGTCTCGACTGCAGCGTGGCTGACACTCTGACAAACTTCACTTTCATTTCTGGAGTGTGACGTTGAAGCTCTCCTCTTTCCAGTGTTGCTCCTCCTCTTACTGCAGCTCTGTTGTTAGGTTTCGTTTCCTCATGTTTGGACATGATTTTAGAGACATACAAGTTTTCCCCAGCCTAACGTGAGGTGAAGCAATACTGTACCCTACTTATTTGCGCGTTAACTTTGTTTGAGGGGAAGCACTGAGCTGTGTAGACACCCTGTGATAAGTGGAAGAGTTAAGAATACTCTACACTACTAGCAGCCCAAACAACTATCAGGACAATTGTAAAAAGTCATCAGGAAGGTGTATCAGTGTTTGGTGAACAGCACAGTGACTCCATGCTGGTTATCTCTTTGTGTTGTGGTCCATCCAGTGGTCGCTCTGTGCCATAACACCAGGAAGTGGTGTACATGGAAGCTTGTTGTTTCACAGACAGACACATTTAAAGAGTTAAAGGTGCTATGGTAGACTGTGTGCAATGGTGGTAGTGCAAAAGTGAACAGTGCAGGGATTGAACAGTGCAATAGTTTATTATTAAATATTAACTATGAAAAGACAAGAATGTAAACATAATAGAATTAGAATTGCTTGACAAAGAAGAAAATAAATAATATACGTTAAGAACAATATATAACAGGGAATAAGTTATAAGATGTAGATGTTATGACCACAGTCCAGATTGTGTAGGAGGGCTAATATAGCCTATAAGACAGTCAGTCAGGTGTACAGCAGATACAGAATAATAATTATATATATATAAATAAATAAATAAATAAATAATGGCAGGGGCTGAGAGAGACAGGCTCATGCTGAAAAGTCCATTGCTCCCCTCCCCCCGTTGTGTGGTAGTGTAACCATCAAAATGAGGTTTTATGGTGTTTACCTTTTTAAAATTGCATTAAATAACACCAGCACCGTTTTTACATTATCATTTATGAACTATTTAAATGTGTCTTGTAAAGGCTGATATATAAAAGCATGGTGATTTCCATGCACAACTTTGAGCACCAAATAAAACAGCTGTTTTTTTTAGATTTTAATCCAAATATAAGCTCATCCTGCTCCCTTGGTTGTATACATAGGCGCCGAAAATCCTGAGCACCCAAGTGTGCCAGACTGCCAGCAGGCTACATTCATTTAAAATTAAACATTGCAGTTGGTGCTAAGTTGGTTATGTCGCTGTCAGTCCCCTGCTGATCACGTTTACGTGTCAGTTGAACTTCTCATCTCCAATCCTATCTGTGAGAAGTGGCGCTGTCCTGAGTTGAAAGATAGCCTACTTTACGGCTTCATTATCCAGTTAATAGGCGTGTTTGTTCGTGTATGTCGCTGTCCATTTCCTACGGTTCTGAAATGCCAACATTTTAAAATCCACTTTTTAAAGGGCGTGCGCCCCTTGAGCACCCACGGAGGAAAACATAAATCGGCGCCTATGGTTGTATACTTTAGTCTTAGCCTGGGCCTTTTAACCACTAAAGACCAAATATAAAAGAAAAGGATAGTTGCCTTCGGTATGATTCTTGAAATAAGAAAACTCGTCCAGTTTTTCTTACAGATGTTTTAGACATGAGAGTGACAACCAAGAAATCTTTATTTAGACTGAAGATATGATCTCTGGAGTTCCTCATAGACACTCAGGAGGTTTTACTCTGTCTGTCTGTCTGTCTGTCTGTCTGTCTGTCTGTAGTTCAGGATTAAAAGACTGCTATGTTGATAATAATACATTTCTTTAATCTTGTTGTTTAGGGTTTTTATTTTACAATCACATATTTTACAGATTTCTTTGATTCATTAACTATCTTATCAGTATGCACACAACTAATAAAAACATTAACTAAAACACTTTTCACACAAAAAATAAAATTGTTGGATGTTAGCATAGCATTGGATAGCGTTTCATACCAGGTATAACAGCACACATTGTGTTCTGTAGACACTAAAGGCATGTTATAGGCCTTATACTTTTAAGTTAAGCTTTAAGAATCAAATATATATTCAGCAATGTTTTCTGTGGCTCTACATCGAAGAGAAACATGAAAAAAAAATCAAGTTATTCCGCATCATTTTTTTTTTTTGCAAACTAGAAATATATACATTTGTTCCCTTAAGTAATAATTTATCAATACATGAAATAACCATACCTGCAAACTAGTTGCTTTTCGGCGAAAATTGCCTTTTTGAATGGGAAAATGTCATCCACGTGAATCGTGTGGATCCGAAGAGTTTTTATTTTTGCGGGGGGGGGTACAATTTTCAAAAACGTACTGCGGTCTTCTTCGCAATAAAACATCTTTGGTGTTATGTCACGCGAGTCATTTGGCCAATCACAATCACTAGTTTTGAGGTAAGTGCTGTTATCTGCCAACAGTATAATTGTTCTTCGCTAACGTTTTCGCTAACGTTGTTGTTTCCATGTTTAACGTTAACGTTATAATGGAAAGCAGGCTTGTTGGCTTGTCAGCTAACGTAAGATCAGCGAATTGTGTTGTTAGCCTACAATGTTAGTTCAATGTGAAGGATTTTGGCAAGGCTATCTTGCTATTAAATGCCTGCACTTCTCTCTGATGCTCCGAAACGGACGTTACAGGCAACAGAAACATCGCCGCACGTGACGCTAGTTAACACTGCACTCGACAACAGGTAACGTTAGCCTACCGCTAGCTAGTAGCTGGATTAAACACGGTTAAACTGCTGACAGCTAAACGGTGTAAAGTCTGTCTGTATTTCACTGTAGAGGATTCTAACACCAGACTGTAGCTGCCGTTGTCTGAAAAACAACACAGATGTTGCGTTCACTTGAAATTCGCCTCACCAGCCTCGTGGTGCATTCAAAGTTATTGTAAAATACCCTTTTCCCATCCAGTGGTTGTTTTTGTCAGTTAACAGGAATTTACTGGTGAAATAAGTCATTGTTATAAGTTATTGTTATTACACTTTTAATCAATCATTTCATTTTGACCCTATGGCCTTAGCAATACACAAGCCGTTCTTTAATGTCGCCGACTGTCGTTTTGTGCTCCTTTTTTTTTAAAATACACACACACACACACACACACACACACACACACATATATATATATATATATATATAATCTTTTTAAAAGTATTGGTTTAGGCACCAGCACCGTTTTAAAAGTATTGTTTTAGCACTGGGAAAATTTTGTCTTTTCCTTTATTTTCTTCTCGTGGGGAGGGGGGGCTGTATAAAAGTCACCTTTTTCAGCCCTTCTGATATCGCACACAGTGATTAGTTTACTTTGACAGGACAGATGATCAGAGGTGCAAAGTTGTGATCACCATTTTATTGTAAAGACTGGGACCGAAGAATGGGAAGAGTTTCTCAGTGAAGGAGCAGCCAGTAAAGGAGTAGATAAGAGCTGCAGCATCTACGTCATAAAAGGAGACCAGACCCTCCTCATAATCCACAAACACCCCCACCTTCTGAGGAGGAGACTTCAGAGAGAGAAGCACAGGAGGGTCAGTACCAGCTGTGTACTCATTTTTATTTTTCAACACTATAGTCCAGAAACCTTTCTGAGGGCTCGCTGTGATGTCTCCCTTCCTGTTGATCGACTCTCTGGCCACTCCTAAAGTCCAGTCAGTGTTTTCTTTAACTTCAACCTCAAATTAAAATCTGCCTGAAGAGAAACTCTGCTTTCCTAAAACACAGGGAATGAGAGAAAATCTCTCTGGGTTGTTTGGGATATACTTCTTAACCTTACCAAAACATGATTGTTGGACTTGTTTCCCATCATCAGACAAGATGAGTTTAGGATGTGCTGTATCAGGATCAAGAGTCACATCCACTGCATACTGCTGGACCCTCTTCAGCTCAGCTTCAACCAGCTTCTTCATCTCTTCACTGAGTGTCTCCTCAAGCTGAACCACAGCTTTCACCACAGTCCCCTCATATGATGATGGAAAGACGCTGACCTGCTTCCAGTCCTTGGTGAGTGGAGGTTGTTGGATGTTTAGGGACTGGACACTCTGGAGAAGATGGAGGTGGTCTTCAGAGCGTGAGAGCTGCTCCACCTCAGTGCTTCTCTTCATCAGCTCAGAGATTTCCTGTTCCAGCTCTTTGATGAAAGCTTCGGCCTGTTTTTCTGTTGTTTTCTGCTTCTCTTTGATCGTGTTGATGAGCTCATTCAGGCCTCTCTCAACAGACTCCTTCAGAGAAGTGAAGACCTGAACACCTTCTGCTATCTCTCTGTCTGCATCTTCCTCACTGAGGTCGACTGAGTGTTTGATCTCCTGAATCTTCAGTTGTCTCTTCTGGATCATCTGCTGAATTTCAGCCTCTAGCTCTGCCTTCTTTTCTTCATATCCTTCTTTCAGAGGAACAACATCATGCATCTTGTGGTCTAAAACAGTGCAGAGCATGCAGACACGTCTGGTCGGTCTTACAGAACAGCTCCAGAGGTTTATCGTGCTTCGTACACATCCTGTCTTCCAGGTTCTCCACAGGGTCGATCAGCTGATGTCTTTTCAGACCTGACATGGTCAGATGAGGCTCCAGGTGAGTCTCACAGTAGGAGGCCAGACACACCAGGCAGGACTTGAGGGCCTTCAGTTTGGTTCCAGTGCAGACGTCACAGGGAACTTCTCCTGGTTTGGACACTTGTTGCTCTGAGCTGCTGCTGCTGGCTTTCTGTTGAGCTGACTGTCTGAACTGAGCAACCATCTCAGAGAACAAAGTGTTGACCCTCAGATCAGGTCTTGTGGTAAAACCCTCCTTACACATCGGGCACAGGTACTGGTCATTAGCATCCCAGTGTTCATTGATGCAGTTCTTGCAGAAGTTGTGACCACATGGTGTGCTGACAGGATCAGTGAACACATCCAGACAGATGGAGCACAGAAACTGATCTTCAGATGGCAGATAGTTTGCAGCAGCCATGTCTACACACTGGGTGAAAGAAAAGAAAAACATTAAATTCAAAATACAGTTTTAATTAAAGCAGCAAGCAGTGATGGACAGGCCCTTGCATCTCCCCGTACATTGGGGTTGTTATCGAGACGCGGATATGCACGGCCGTGCATTTGCGAGACTGTCAGACACCATGCACGTGTCGTATCATTTCCATTGTCCATAAGCGTCTATGACAAAGGGTTAATGATTTATAAAAAGGTGGCGGGGCAAACCGTCACCAATGGAAAAAGGAATTACCTGCTGAGTGCAAAAATGTGTCTCACAAGAATCTACACCAAACGGTTCATGAGTTAGGGAAGGGCGTGGCGATGTATACCCACAAGACCCACACTTTGTTGCTCAATATCAAGTGTAGACCACACATTGTAAATGTCATGCATCAGATGGTGTTTGTCATATATGGTTGATTTCCTTTTGCCAGCAGGTGGCGCTACGAGTATGAGTCAGCATTGGCATGTAGATGTCCTCAGGCCTAGACTCTTATCAAGAATTTTTTTGAGCAGATTGGACAATGTACACTCGAGTTACAACAATTTACAATTTCATGGTGAAACGCACAAAATGGCTGTCGCGCCACGCCCACGTCTTTCAACAAAAATGTAAGATTTTAATAAGTTTTCATCGATGAGGTCTTAAGATTACACAAAAGTAATTTGAAATCGATCGAATGTTATCTCTAGGAGGCTTTTGTTAAAGTACGATGCCTTGAAATAATGAAAAGTGTACTAAATTTGCACAGTAAATTCAAAATTGCTGACTTCCTGTTGAGTTACGGGCACACGCCCCAAGAGGCTTTTTATGTCTCAATAAATTTAAGTTACTCTATGTGAAAGTTAAAGGAGGGAGCTTTTACTTTGACAACTGTTTGGGGCGCTTGGAGCCAATTTTTCATACCTGAGCGCAAAACCCACAAAATGTCACATTTTTCATCCTGAATCGTGTGCACGTTTTGGTGAGTTTTCAAGAACCCCTAAAAATGTAATTCATTAGAGAGAATAATAAATGGAGCAATTTCAATAAGGTGATCCCTAATTATTTGTTGAAAAAGAAGGAAGTGCGATTACTCTACTTTTAAGTTAGTTAAGTACTTTTAAGCAGCTGACGCACGCTCAGGTAAAGTGTTTTGACTTGTTTTGATGAGCTGTGAGCAACCACAAACATTTAAGCCGTGCTGACAAGCTGAAGCTTGCTACTCTGACAAAATGGCACAGAATATGTCCACATCCTGTTGCGTAGACCAGTTTTTATTAAAACAAACAGCACTGCTAACAAAGCTCTGCTTACTTGATGACAAACACATGTTTATTTCCTCCAGCTGCTTCACAATAAAAGCCTCCCACTGGTTCTCTGGTTGAAAGCTTTTTATTGTGAAACAGCCAGAGGAGATAGAGGAAGCTGTAGGCAGTCAGTAAACGGACAGAAAACCACAGACATTGCGTTCCAAGTTCCTAAAGTCCTGAGAACTGACACAGAGAGACTGTTTAAAGCTGTTAAAGTGATCTACTGTATAGTGAACCTGCAGACAAACAGCCATAGTTATATTGTTACCAATTTCACAAGAAATTAAAAGAGAGGAACTTCCTGCCTGAGTAGAGCTGAAGTTTAGTGTTAATCCTGGTTGTAGAAAGTGTAAATCTGATCAGCTGTATTCACCAGTGTTTGGCAGAGACTCTGCTGTGTTGTTGAGAAAGACCTGATGAAGTCAGTTTGACTTTTCTTTCAGAGAGAAACAGAGACTTGTCTCGACTGCAGCGTGGCTGACACTCTGACAAACTTAACTTTCATTTCTGGAGTGTGACGTTGAAGCTCTCCTCTTTCCAGTGTTGCTCCTCCTCTTACTGCAGCTCTGTTATTAGGTTTCGTTTCCTCATGTTTGGACATGATTTTAGAGACATACAAGTTTTCCCCAGCCTAACGTGAGGTGAAGCAATACTGTACCCAACTTATTTGCGCGTTAACTTTGTTTGAGGGGAAGCACTGAGCTGTGTAGACACCCTGTGATAAGTGGAAGAGTTAAGAATACTCTACACTACTAGCAGCCCAAACAACTATCAGGACAATTGTAAAAAGTCATCAGGAAGGTGTATCAGTGTTTGGTGAACAGCACAGTGACTCCATGCTGGTTATCTCTTTGTGTTGTGGTCCATCCAGTGGTCGCTCTGTGCCATAACACCAGGAAGTGGTGTACATGGAAGCTTGTTGTTTCTGTGGTGCAACCATTAAAATGACTGAACCCAGCACTGAGGTTTTTTTATGGTTTACTAGGGCTGCACAGTTAACCGCAATTTTATCGAAATCACAATATAGACTAGTGCAATATCCAAATTGCAGGGGGGCTAAAATGTGTTTAACCGTTCTGAATGAAGTATTGTGGTGCTGCAGAGACGTCTTGGGCCTACAGATCATATCTACAGACTACAGGAGAACATCTTTGTTTGGTACAGATTCTTGCAAAAATCACACTACATGACTATAGTACATTTTTATTTGTGTTTCAATGAAAATTGATCATTCCCTCCAATATCGTGAAACAAATCGCAATTGCAACATCAGTCAAAATAATTGCAATTTGACATTTTCCTCATATCGTGCAGCCCTGGTGTTTACCTTTTTAAAATTGCATTAAATAACACCAGCACCATTTTTACATTTTCATTTATTAACTATTTAAATGTGTCTTGTAAGGGCTGATCCAGATTTCCATGCACAACTTTGAGCACCAAATAAAAAAGCTGTTTTTTTTTTTTTTATTTTAATCCAAATTTAAGATCATCCTGCTCCCTTAGTTTTATACTGTAGTCTTTGCAGTGATGCCTGTGCCTTTCAGCCACTGAAACAAAATATAAAAGAAAAGGATATTTGCCTTCGGTATGATTCTTGAAGTTATGTCTGTAGTTGAGGATTAAAAGACTGCTATGTTGATAACAATACATTTCTTTACTCTTGTTATTTTGGGTGTGTGTCCAGATCGGCATGGTTGTATTTCAGTTAGCCTAACAGCTGGTCTGATTTGCATTGAGAGATGATTTTATGGAAAGTACCCCATGCCAATCTCTAGGTATGGTGAAGGGTATGTGATGATGTGGGGCTAGTTTAATTCCAAAGGCCAAGGGAACTTTATCAGGATGCATAGTATCCTGGATCCATGAAATAACTAAAAGTCAAAATAAAAGTCTGCCTGCCTCTATGGGAATTTAACATTGGGGTGTACTGACTTATGCCCCCTGTATTTTAAGGAAGAACATTTATTTAATTACGATACATTATTCATTCACAAAGAAAATTGGTGTCCTTAAAGGTTGGATTTTTTTCTATTTTTTTTTAATTAAGGCATTAAGATCAATTTCCAAAAGATGATTTTTTTAATTCCTTTTTTTAGTCAACTTTAGCATGGGTTCATAAACTTATGCTGAGCACTGTATGATATCTGGAGTTCCTCACAGACACTCAGGATGTTTTACTCTGTCTGATGTTCAGGATTAATAGACTGCTATGTTGATAATAATACATTTCTTTAATCTTGTTATTTTGGGTGTGTGTCCACAAACAACCGGGGTCTAGAGCTGAAGATCTTTGCCCGAACCTGACGGGACCCGACGGACCCGGTCTTAATTTCTATCATGTTACGCGGGCTCGGGCCGGGCTCGGGCTTGCGCTCCGAGTTGCGCAGTAAACGAGCGGTCCGGTGAAGCGTTTCGATTGGCGTGTAAATGGATGCTGAGGAGGTGAAACAGAGGCTGGCTTCTGGAGGACTTATTTTATTTCTTTGTTCCAACTTCCACGTGGCCGATAGCCTCCGTTAGTCATGAATAAATTCTGTTAAAAAATGTATACATCACTCATTCTTGACGGAAGACAAGAGAGCTGTGTGCGTGCGGCGCAGTCTCTTTTTTTCTTTCTCTCCCTTTTCCGCCGAGTGGTGCGTGTGCCCGCTCGCGGCGTGAAGAGCGTGTCCGCGCTATTTTCTGACATGCACTCTAACCACTGCTGATAGACGGCCTTTTGTTCAGTCGGGCTGTAAATGGGTTCGGGCTTTTAAAAATCTGTCAATCAAAATGTACTTGTCGGGCTCGGGCCGAATTCTGTCGGGTTCGGGCCTTGTCGGGCCGAACTTTTAAGGCCCGATTACAGCTCTACCGGGGTCGGCCCGTGGCGGAGGCAGCACACTTGAATGCTAGGGGCGCCGTCTATCTGATTGATATCAGTCTCGCTGTTTACTGTTCACTCTCTGACAGCCGTACTGTATTTAATCACTGCTGGTGGAAACAACCATTTCCTCCTGCCGCTCCTTCACATTAAAAGCATCCAACTGGTGAAACACACAGGGAGCTTTTATTGTGAAGCAGCCACAGGAAACACAATGTACTCGTAATGAAATACAACTTCTGTGTAAACCAGCTTTTCTGTTCAGTGTTTGGTGTTCAAGTCACTGTTTACTCAGGCCTTGTGTTCAACAGCTGCTTTATTTTACAGTTTTTATTTTTACAATCACATATTTACAGATTTCTTTGACTCATAAAGCATCTTACCAGTATTCACACAATCTATTCTATTATATCCATTAACTTTTTATGCCCGGTATAACGACCCATACTATGGTCTGTAGACACTACAGGCATGTAATAGGCCTTGATCTTTGATATAGCTTCATAACTAGGGTTGGGTATCGTTTGTTTTTTTCTGATACCGGTGCTAAAGCGGTACTTTTAAAACGGTGCCGGTGCCTGAACCGATACTTTTTAAGAAAGTAAAAAAAAAAGAAGTGTACTAAACAACAGTCGGCGACATTTAAGAACAACTTGTTTATTACTACGGCCATATGGTCAAAATTAAATGATTTAATAGTAATGTAATAACTATAACTTATAATAAACAATAACTAATTTCACCAGTAAATTGCTGTTGAATGACAAAAACAACCACCAGATGGGAAAAGGGTATTTTACAATAACTTTGAATGCACCGCGAGGCTGTAGGTTACCAGTTTCAGTGAACGCACCGTCTGTTTTTCCGACGTCGGCATCTGCTGCGCTGCAGAGCAGACTGTTGAAATACAATCACACTTTACACTGTTTAACGTTAGCTGTCAGCATTTTAACCTGTTTAATCCAGCTGCTAGCTAAAGCTAGGCTAACGTTAGCTGCTGTTGAGTGGAGTGGAAAGTCAGGCACCGAAATAAGGCACCCAAATGTTCGTTCTTATTCGGTCTTGTTACTACCGTTTAGGTCGGAACCGGTGCCTATTGGCACCGCGTTTCGGTACCCAACCCTATTCATAACATAATGAAATATTCAGTAATATGTTTTCTGTGGCTGCACATCAAATAGAAATAAGACATTTTGCAGCATTTATTTGCAAATTGACTCAAACTGGCATATTTGTCTTTTAAAACTAATTTCTTCTGAAAGTTAAAATAAATGTTTGGAATTAACAGAGGTGTAAATAGATAATCTTTACATAACGTGTGTCATAATACATCAAATGAATGTCTTGATTATGTATTGGGATACGTATAATACACAATTACAACAATGAATTATAAATCACCACTGTAAAGACATGTTGTACAACAAATGTAAAAACTTGAAATATGTGCATTTGATCCCTTGAATAGAATTGAATCAATACATGAAATAAGATCAGTGATTAGTTCACTCTGACAGGAGTGATGATCAGAGGTGCAGAGTTTTTACCATCGTTATTACCAGGCCAAAGGTATAAGAAGAGTTTCTCAGTGAAGGAGCAGCCAGTAAAGGAGTAGATAAGAGCTGCAGCATCTACGTCATAAAAGGAGACCAGACCCTCCTCATAATCCACAAACACCCCCACCTTCTGAGGAGGAGACTTCAGAGAGAGACGGACTGGAGGTCTAGTAGCAGCTTGGTACTCACTTCTCTTTCTTAAACATGTAGTCCACAAACCATCCTCAGGACTCAGTGTGATGTTTCCCTTCCTGTTGATCGACTCTCTGGCCACTCCTAAATCCCATTCAGTCTTTCCTTTCACTTGAACCTCAAAGTAAAATCTGCCTGAAGAGAAACTCTGCTTTCCTAAAACACAAGCACAAGCTGAAAATCTCTTTGGGTTGTCTGGGAGATTCTTCTTTACATCACCATGATTCACTTGTTTCCTATCATGAGACAGGATGAGTTGAGGATGTGCTGTATCAGGATCAAGAGTCACATCCACTGCATACTGCTGGACCCTCTTCAGCTTGGCTTTAAGCAGCTTCTTCACGTCTTTACTGAGTGTCTCCTCCAGCTGAACCACAGCTTTCACCACAGTCCCCTCATATGATGTTGGACGGACGCCGACCTGCTTCCAGTCCTTGGTGGGTGGAGGTTGTTGGATGTTTAGGGACTGGACACTCTGGAGAAGATGGAGGTGGTCTTCAGAGCGTGAAATCTGCTCCACCTCAGTGCTTCTCTTCATCAGCTCAGAGATTTCCTGTTCCAGCTCTTTGATGAAAGCTTCGGCCTGTTTTTCTGTTGTTTTCTGTTTCTCTTTGATCGTGTTGATGAGCTCATTCAGGCCTCTCTCAACAGACTCCTTCAGAGAAGTGAAGACCTGAACACCTTCTGCTATCTCTCTGTCTGCATCTTCCTCACTGAGGTCGACTGAGTGTTTGATCTCCTGAATCTTCAGTCGTCTCTTCTGGATCATCTGCTGAATATTAGCCTCTGTCTTCCCCAGCTCTGCCTTCTTTTCTTCATATTCTTCTTTCAGAGGAACAACATCATGCATCTTGTGGTCTGAAACATGGCAGAGCATGCAGACACATGTCTGGTCGGTCTTACAGAACAGCTCCAGAGGTTTATCGTGCTTCGTACACATCCTGCCTTCCAGGTTCTCCACAGGGTCGATCAGCTGATGTCTTTTCAGACCTGACATGGTCAGATGAGGCTCCAGGTGAGTCTCACAGTAGGAGGCCAGACACACCAGGCAGGACTTCAGGGCCTTCGGTTTGGTTCCAGTGCAGACGTCACAGGGAACTTCTCCTGGTTTGGCACATCGTTGCTCTGAGCTGCTGCTGCTGGCTTTCTGTTGAGCTGACTGTCTGAACTGAGCGACCATCTCAGAGATGAAAGTGTTGACTCTCAGATCAGGTCTTGTGTTAAAAGCCTCTTTACACATCGGACACAGGTACTGGTCGTTAATGTTCCAGTGTTCATTGATGCATTTTCTGCAGAAGTTGTGACCACATGATGTGGCGACAGGATCAGTGAACACATCCAGACAGATGGAGCACAGAAACTGATCTTCAGATGACAGATAGTTTGCAGCAGCCATATCTACACACTGAATGTTAAAGAAAAGAAAAAAACACTTAATTAAAAACAGCTTTAATCATTTGTTTAAAAAGTGTTATTATTGTTCTTTTAAGTAAAATATAGGGCTTGAGATTGCGACCAAATAGTTTTTGCAACCATTTTTTTTAGACTTGCTGAATAATGAGGAAGGAGGAAGTCTGCCAGAGTTGGCCAATGTGTGTGAGAGATGGAGGGTCCATGAGTGATTAGTCAACTGCGTGGATAACAATATAAAAATATAACAATCATTATATTGCAGTCCTTAATTAATTTATGAGTGGTGATTCGCAGCCGAAGCTCATCCATTTTGTTTGCTAACGACCGTACATTGGTGAGAAAAATGCTGTATAATGATAGCCAATAAAAAGGTAGCCTTAGTTTAACATTTGAATACAGTTTCTGACCAATTATATTGAACGTTTTTATTCTGTCAAAACAAATAGTGTCGTGAGCACCTCTTTCTCTGGCTCGCTCATCATTCAATCTTTCCCACACTGGGTGTTACATACTTAGTTAGATACTCCCCTTTCTGTGGAAGTTTAATCACCCAAGATATGATCGTTATGTTAGTGTTATCAAAAAATACAGAGGTGGGAGGGAGAGCCTTTTTGAGGCACAGGCAGTAATACACTAGCCTGGTCCTACCAGACTCTGGTCCACTAGCCTGGTCCTACCAGACTCTGGTCCACCAGCCTGGTCCTACCAGACTCTGGTCCACCAGCCTGGTCCTACCAGACTCTGGTACACTAGCCTGGTCCTACCAGACTCTGGTACACTAGCCATGTCCTACCAGACTCTGGTCCATTAGCCTGGCCCTACCAGACTCTGGTCCATTAGCCTGCCCCTACCAGACTCTGGTCCATTAGCCTGGTCCTACCAGACTCTGGTCCACTAGCCTGGTCCTACCAGACTCTGGTACACTAGCCTGGTCCTACCAGACTCTGGTCCACTAGCCTGGTCCTACCAGACTCTGGTCCACTAGCCTGGTCCTACCAGACTCTGGTACACTAGCCTGGTCCTACCAGACTCTGGTCCATTTCATTAGTCCAGAGAGTCTGGCCTCTCTCCATTGACAAGTGTTAACTTCCTTGAAGGCGGGTACTCTGTTGAAGTTTAAAACTATTGGATCTGCCCAGAGCCACTCTGGATCTGCCGTAACCAATTGCTAACGTTTGGTCGTAACGTCGGCTTAGCATCGCTCGCGTTAGCCTTAGCCAATTCCTTCACCACTAACGGAGCGAGCTGGAAAATCAAACTGTTCCTGAACCCCGTGGGGAGGAGGGCCACGACATCACGGCCACCAACACAACTCAGCAAAGATTGTTCTTGCTCAGGCTTTAACTTCTGGATATTCAGCAGCGTCGCCACAACGGACCGAATGGCTTCGCTCACATCTTTCTCCGCCGCCATTACGGAACTACAACTCAAACTAGCGCACGGCCTCAACGTCATCGTTCTCAACCACTCCCTCTTGTCGCTGATTGGACCGCCAAATATTTGGCCGGAGAAAACCCAAGAATATACTGCGAACCCAGACAGAGGACTGAAGGGAAATGAAAATTGAGCGGATACAGTTCATTGACAATAATACTTTTACATTTCTGAATGTGCATTTGTTAAACACCATTCAATTAAAATGTGACTGCTAAATGTGAAAACGTTTTAGTTAGGGGCTACAGTGCTCCTTATAAAAGTTAGTGTAGAGCCCTGACATATATTAGGTAGTCAGTTTGAATAATATATGCAACAGCGTACATTGAAGCTGTGCTGACAAGCTGAAGATCGCTGCTCTGACAAAACAGAACATCCTGTTGTGTCAGCCAGTTTTTACTGAAGTCTGTATTAGAGATGGTCCGACACCATTTTTTGCTTCCCGATACCGATTCCGATACCTGAACTTGCATATTGGCCGATACCGAGTACTGATCCGATACCAGTGTGTCATATATTTTATTATGTTTTAACAGCTGTATACTACTATCTCTGTATGGATGATATGATGTATAACAGCTGTATACTACTATCTCTGTATGATGATATGATGTATAACAGCTGTATACTACTATCTCTGTATGGATGTGATATTATTTCTATCTTTGTTGTCAGTCTGGCTCAGGTTAAACTCTTTGTGAAACATGAACAAACACAAACAATGAACGCCCCAGAACTTTCTTTTATTCTGCAGTTTGACAGTCAGTTATAACGGAGAAAGAACATAAATAAACTACTTTAACGTAGATTTTATTTAGGGCTTTATTACGTTGTAATGGTGCATAAACTCCAGTACTTCCCGATACCAGTGTTTTAGGCAGTGATACTGGTATTTGTATCAGAACATCTCTAGTCTGTATATATACTGCTAACAAAGCTCTGAATACTTGAACACATTTCATTTCCTCCAGCTGCTTCACATTAAAAGCCTCCCACTGGTTCTCTGGTTGAAAGCTTTTATTGTGAAACAGCCAGAGAAGATAGAGGAAGCTGTATTTATGACGTGATCCGTAAACAGTAACAATAGCAGTAAAGTAGGAAGTAATCTAAACTCCAGTCCTGAGAACTGACACAGAGAGACTGTTTAAAGCTGTTAAAGTGATCTACTGTATAGTGGGCCTGTAGACAAACAGCCATAGTTATATTGTTACCAATTTCACAAGAAATTAAAAGAGAGGAACTTCCTGCCTGAGTAGAGCTGAAGTTTAGTGTTAATCCTGGTTGTAGAAAGTGTAAATCTGATCAGCTGTACTCACCAGTGTTTGGCAGAGACTCTGCTGTGTTGTTGAGAAAGACCTGATGAAGTCAGTTTGACTTTTCTTTCAGAGAGAAACAGAGACTTGTCTCGACTGCAGCGTGGCTGACACTCTGACAAACTTCACTTTCATTTCTGGAGTGTGACGTTGAAGCTCTCCTCTTTCCAGTGTTGCTCCTCCTCTTACTGCAGCTCTGTTGTTAGGTTTCCTCCCTCTCATGTTCACTCTTATTGTGAAATACCAGGGCGTTGTCTGGTTAATATGGAGCAAAGATGGAGCTTTATCTAACAGGGTAATCATGTGTGTTGACACTTTATGGGGCGTCAGTTTGACTTACAACAGAAGAGTTAAGTTTAGAGATTATTGGACACGTCTCGCACATCTGCAACAAAGATATGACAATAAAGTCCAAGACATACTACCATCCAATCATACAACACATGCAATACGTATTATCAGCAAGACAATCATTGTTTATTAAAGTGATGCTATTTTATTTCTGCTTAAGATATTGATTGAGATAATAGTTTGCAGTGATGCGTGTGCCTTTTAACCACTAAAAACCAAATTATAAAAGAAAAGGATAGTTGCCTTTGGTATGATTCTTGAAATAAGAAAACTCGTCCAGTTTTTCTTACAGATGTTTTAGACATGAGAGTGACAACCAAGAAATCTTTATTTAGACTGAAGATATGATCTCAGGAGTTCCTCATAGACACTCAGGAGGTTTTACTCTGTCTGTCTGTCTGTCTGTAGTTCAGGATTAAAAGACTGATATGTTGATAATAATATATGTCTTTAACCCTCCTGTTGTCCTCTGATCACATTTGACCCATTTTCAAAAAGTTTCTATATCAGAAATTTTGGTTTTCTTTCAACCAAATTTAAAAAAATAAATAATGTGGATGGTTCCGTACAACTATTACTCTTTACAAGTAAAATAAATGATCAGTTCAGTACTTGAATTTGGGTGTTTTATTCAATTTGATAGCATTTGAAGAATTTTTGTGTGTGTATATATATATATATATATATATATATATTAGGGCCGGGACTTTAACGCGTTAATTAAGATTAATTAATTACGGGACTTTAACGCGTTAATTAATTACGCAAAAAATAAATAACATAATGTTAACCACACTTATTTTTGCACCGCGGAACGTTTTTCAATGAATGAGTTTCGACGGACCGATTATACTGGAGCACCAACTAGCGTTCTTGACTTCCGACAACAACAAACCACAGTGAACATGAACGAAGAAGCTGACGAGACCGCTTTGCTTGGCCCCGTGGATGGGAAATTTTCTTTTAAAAAACGAAAAGATGGAAGCGTCGACAAGAGCGTGGTTGTGTGCAAGCTATGCAACAAGGAATTTGCGTATCACCGCAGCACATCGAGCCTCAAATATCACCTCAACGCAAAACACATAGGAGTTAGCGTGGACGTTAGCCCGACCGATTAAAATGCGATTAATTTCGATTAATTACAAAGCCTCTAATTAATTAGATTAATTTTTTTAATCGAGTCCCGGCCCTAATATATATAAATATATATATATATATATAAATTAATAAAAGAATGTTGAAAAAAGTGACAAAAATTTCAAACAGTTGGGGGGACAAAAAGTTTTAATTTAAAAATTTGACCCAGAAAAACAAAAAGTTGATTGGTCGACAAGAAGACATTGCGAGGGTTAAATTCATCGGGAGCAAAAAATGTCGGAAAAATCGTCAAAAAAACCCACAAAAACGTCAGAAGGCGCAGAAAAAAATCAACAAAAACATCGGAAAAAGTGACCAAAAAATACTTGCATAAAAGCGACAAAAGTTGTCATGTTGAAAAAAAAAAAAAAAAAAAATTCGATTTTGACCTAGAAAATCAAAAAGACAACACGAGAGTTATTCTTGTTATTTTGGGTGTGTGTCCACGAACAGTTAACAACAGTCGGGGTCGGCCCGTGGCGGAGGCAGCACACTTGAATGCTAGGGGCGCCGTCTATCTGATTGATATCAGTCTCGCTGTTTACTGTTCACTCTCTGACAGCCGTACTGTATTCAATCACTGCTGCTGGAAACAACCATTTCCTCCTGCCACTCCTTCACATTAAAAGCATCCAACTGGTGAAACACACAGGGAGCTTTTATTGTGAAACACAATGTACTCGTAATGAAATACAACTTCTGTGTAAACCAGCTTTTCTGTTCAGTGTTTGGTGTTCAAGTCACTGTTTACTCAGGCCTTGTGTTCAACAGCTGCTTTATTTTACAGTTTTTATTTTTACAATCACATATTTACAGATTTCTTTGACTCATAAAGCATCTTACAGTATTCACAAAACAAATAAAAATGGCTTAAGAGATGAGTAATTAAGCAATACCCTTTCACACAATCTGTTCTATTATATCATTAACTTTTTTATACCCGGTATAACGACCCATACATCACATGGTCAGTCCGTACCAGACCTTTTGTAATCACTTCAGAAATTGTTAACTCAACAATTCTCAAAATTTCTGTGAGTGATTTTTATGTATGTGAGATATGTGGTTGTTGTGTTATTGTGTTATGTTATACTATGGTCTGTAGACACTATAGGCATGTAATAGGCCTTAATCTTTAATATAGCTTCATAACATAATGAAATATTCAGCAATATGTTTTCTGTGCATCCACATGAAATAGAAAAAAATCAAGATATTGCAGCATTTTTTGCAAATTGAGTCAAACTTTATATATATATATATTTGGTGTCTTTACAAACTAAATGTCTGTGGGTTTAACAGATGTTTAAATAGATATTTTTGGTATATAGATATATGTTGACTATGTCATGAGATACATTATAATAAGAAATCTTAAAGCAGCCATATTATGCTCATTTTCAGGTTCATAATTGTATTTTAAGGTTGTACCAGAATAGGTTTACATGGTTTAATTTTCAAAAAACACCATATTGTTGTTGTACTGCACCGCTCTCTCTCACTGCTGCAGATCCTCTTTTCAGCTGGTCTCTGTTTTAGCTACAGAGTGAGACCTCTTTTCTTCTTCTTCTTCTGTATTATCTTTGATTGCACTTGCACATGCCCAGTAGCTCAGATGTAGATCATGTCAGCTAGCTAGCTCCATAGACAGTAAAAGAAAGGCTGTTTCTACAACTTCGGTCAGTTACAAGGCAGGATTAGCTGGGAGACTTCTAAATGAGGGCGCACATGGAAGTAGTTCTTTTGTAGATTATGGTGAACTTGTGTGGTGTTGTAGCAGTGCTTTGCTATTGAGAACGAGGTAGCATGCTAGCGTTAGCATGCTAGCGTTAGCAGGCTAACGCTACGAGCTAATGGTTGCGGTTAGCCTGCTCGTTTCGGCTTGTGACGTCACAAGCCGTGCCGATTTTGAACAGCTCACCCAGAGACTGAAGGCAGGACACATTCAGAAACTGTATCTCACTCTAAACAGCATGGATGGATTTTTTTCAAAGTTTGTATGTGTGTGGAAGCACCAGAGACACAAAATAACACCCCAAATCCCAGAAAGTGATTTTTTCATAATATGGGCACTTTAACAATGAAGTGTAAATCAATCACCACAGTAAGCAGATTCTGTAGAACATAAGATGTAAACTATAAATATGTACTTTTGTTTCCTTAAAGGTGCTGTAGGTGGGATTGTGAAGATCCAGGACTTAGCCAAAAAAATTGAACATCGACAACTTCTCGGTCCCTCCCCACTTTCCGCTAAAGCACAAAACGGTCTCCTAAGCCCCTCCCCCCACAAGGGAGAATGAATGCGTGTGCATGAGCAGTGATTGACACGCAGTTAGACACCCCCCCCCATGGCCCTGATTGGTGCATCTGAACAGGGAGCGGTGGATTTTTGTTAGGCTTTAGGTGGTGCCAATGACCTGCTTCATGTATTTCTACTGGAACATAGGGTCAGTTTCAACAATAAACTGAAAAATATGACAGAAAGTTAGTTTTATAAGTCTTACCTACTGCACCTTTAAAGGGTGACACTACAGTAGAGTTTGGTGGATTTCCAGTTTCACTGATTGTGTTCGATGTACGAGGCTAAACCCGTTTGATTTTATGCTAACAGGTTAAACCGGCATTTACACCGGCTCAAGCCTTCACTACAGGCAAAAACATACATTTTCAATTTTTAGTTTTTGGGCTATTTTGCTTCCTTAACATGTCGTCTTTTAGACTGGTCAGGGGGAAATATCCGAAATACACATTTTAGGTTATTTTACTACACTTTGTCTTTCTGCACCTGTAAATTTCTCCTAAATTAACCACAAGTTAGCATTAGGTCTGGTCTCATTAGCATATTTCAGAAAACTTTAAATACAAAAGATAATTGTCTTAATGTAAGTAATCAACTGGTTTCTATAACTATTTTCCCTATTCACCTGCAGTGAATCTCCTTAAATGAAATGAGATGAGTGATTAGTTTATTCTGACAGGAGAGATGATCAGAGCTGTAGACTTTTTACCACCACAATGACTGAAGTATGGGAAGAGTTTCTCAGTGAAGGAGCAGCCAGTAAAGGAGTAGATAAGAGCTGCAGTATCTACGTCATAAAAGGAGACCAGACCCTCCTCATAATCCACAAACACCCCCACCTTCTTAGGCCGAGACTTCAGAGAGAGGACTGAAGGGCCAGCACGAGCTTTGTACTCATTTACATTTCTCAACAATTTTATCCACACACCATTCTGAGGGCTCGCTGTGATTTGTCCCTCCCTGTTGATCGACTCTCTGGCCACTCCTAAAGTCCATTCAGTCTTTCTTTTAACCTGAACTTCAAAATAAAATCTGCCTGAAGAGAAACTCTGCTTTCCCAAAACACAAACACATTCAGAAAATCTCCCTGGGTTGTCCAAGAGATTTCTTTTTACCTTACCAGGACGTACTTGTTTCCTATCATGAGACAGGATGAGATCAGGATGTGCTGTATCAGGATCAAGAGTCACATCCACTGCATACTGCTGGACCCTCTTCAGCTCAGACTGAAGTAGCTTCTTCACATCTTTACTGAGCATCTCCTCCAGCTGAGCCACAGCTCTCACCACAGTCCCCTCATATGATGGACAGACCCTGACCTCTGTCCAGTCGTTGGTGGGTGGAGGTTGTTGGATGTTTAGGGACTGGACACTCTGGAGAAGATGGAGGTGGTCTTCAGAGCGTGAGAGCTGCTCCACCTCAGTGCTTCTCTTCATCAGCTCAGAGATTTCCTGTTCCAGCTCTTTGATGAAAGCTTCGGCCTGTTTTTCTGTTGTTTTCTGCTTCTCTTTGATCGTGTCGATGAGCTCATTCAGGCCTCTCTCAACAGACTCCTTCAGAGAAGTGAAGACCTGAACACCTTCTGCTATCTCTCTGTCTGCATCTTCCTCACTGAGGTCGACTGAGTGTTTGATCTCCTGAATCTTCAGTCGTCTCTTCTGGATCATCTGCTGAATTTCAGCCTCTGTCTTCCCCAGCTCGGCCTTCTTTCCTTCATATCCTTCTTTCAGAGGAACAACATCATGCGTCTTGTGGTCAGGGCAGCGCATGCAGACACATGTCTGGTCTGTCTTGCTGCTGCTGGCTTTCTGTTGAGCTGACTGTCTGAACTGAGCAACCATCTCAGAGATGAAAGTGTTGATTTTCAAATCAGGTCTTATAGTAAAACCCTCCTGGCACATCGGACACAGGTACTGGTCATTATTATTCCAGTGTTCTGTGATGCAGTTCTTGCAGAAGTTGTGTCCACATGATGTGGTGACAGGATCAGTGAACACATCCAGACAGATGGAGCACAGAAACTGATCTTCAGATGACAGATAGTTTGCAGCAGCCATATCTACACACTGAATGTTAAAGAAAAGGAAAACAAAAACACTTATTTGTTTAAAAGTGTTATGATTGTACAGTGCTCCAAACTGCACCCAAATTGTTGGATTTTGCAACCAATTTTTGAGACGGTGCAAGTATTTTTTACAACTACTTGGACATGTGCCACCTGGAAATTTTTTTTTTTTTATTTCATGTTGGAAAAAAAAAAAAAGGAGGGAGAGGGTCCCTGAGTGATTAGTCAACTGCGTGGTTAACGTTATCTACACTCATGTTTCTCGCTTTCGTGGCGTCACGCTAATCGCCTGTGAAAGTCAACCATGCTGAAACATAGAGCAGTGCTGGTTTTCAGCAGCTACTGAATATCTGCTCTGAATATGTGGTGAAATATGATGATGTTGAGAGCAGAGACCGCTTCTATGAAAAGAATATACATATAGGGCCCTATCTGGTCTTACAGGGAGGTGTGTTCAGGTGCATTCTGGGCGTGCTGGTCTTACAGGGAGGTGTGTTCAGGTGCATTCTGGGTGTGCTGGTCTTACAGGGAGGTGTGTTCAGGTGCATTCTGGGCGTGCTGGTCTTACAGGGAGGTGTGTTCAGGTGCATTCTGGGCGTATTGCTATCTTGAGGCAGTGGGAAGTGATCGCGCCATTGACCGACAAAAACCTGGTCTAAAGTCAACAACGCAGCATTTCATTGTTATTTTAACAGAGCATTAGTAAAATGCTCCTAGGCTCGTGCACAGCGTGTGCACACTATGCTTGTTACACACACAGGGACGCACAGCAGCACACACACATGCAGAAGATTACAAATAAAACTAGAACTGCAAGCAGTTATCACGGGGTCCAAGCCACCCACGCCAGTCGGCCCCAACACCCGGGGGAGCGCGCGAAAGCGGAACCTGAAGTCGGGCGGCGGGGAGGCAAACGTCGCTAAATATCGAGAGGCACAAGCCACGACGTCTGCGGTACGTCGCCGTTGGAAACGTAGCGGCCAACAGTTCACCTCCACGCTTATACGCACTACCTTTAAAAATTCTCTACAATAAACAATCTTCTTAACCCCCCTGACCGCAGGAGACAGCAGAGAGAAATGAGAGAGTGTCTGAGAGGGTGGAGGGGGGAGGCAGGCGTGGTGGTTGAAGGAGCAGGGGAGGTGGTCAAGTTGTTGCAAATGGCGTCATAGGCGCCGATTTATGTTTTCCTCCTTGGGTGCTTCGTGGGAAATTAAGCATCAATGCCACCGAAATAACCAATCACACTATGACAGATGCTCCACTTAGCACCAACTGCAATGTTTAATTGCACGGTATCGCTGCCTATGAATGGTGTTGATTTTGGATTGAAAAAGTGAGAGAAAAGAGTTGAATTTGTCCACTGTGAAGGTTGTAGAAACTTTGTCAGGTGGGTTAAGAAGTTTGTTTATTGTAAAAAACCAGGGGAGCGCACAAAAGTAAAAACCAAAATGTAACGGTAGGAGACAAACATCAATAATTATTGAGAAGTGTGAGCTGCAAGGACTGTGGTATATTTCCATTGCAAATACCCCATTAACATTGAGTTAAAGTGCCAAAACTGGTCTACGTTGATTATAGCGCCCCCTAATGGCCGATCTTCGCCAAATTTGGTACAGAGCCTCAGAGCGGCATGCTGAACGAGCAACAAGTTTCGTGGTGATTGCTTTTACCGTGGCAGAGATATTGCATATGCAAATTTCCCATTTAAATGCATTGAGTTATTGGCCAAAACAAATAAACGTTGCTTATAGCGCCCCCTAAAGGCCGATCTTCGCCAAATTTGGTACAGAGCATCATAGTGGGATGTTGAACAATGAACTCAAGTTCCTTGTTGATAACATTTAATTTGGCCGAGATATGATATGATACGTGTGGGGTAGCTAGCTATGAAAATTTGTTTGGTCGTCAAATGCGCATACTTTAACGTAGCAAAATTCCTTGAGTAACTTTTGGTCAGGTTGATCTGATGATGCTACGTACCAGTTTTCGTGCTGATCCGTCGCACGGCCTAGGACAAGTTCGAAAAAGTTGGTTTTGCACATTGCGCGATATTGCGAAAATATTTAGGCAAAAATGGGCGTGGCCTATATCATGTGATTCAGCTTGATTCAAGGAACACGTAGATGTAAGGATTTCTAATGTGCGTTGTGTAATGTGGGAGTTAAAGGCAAAAAACCATTATAGCGCCACCTAGTGGTCCACATCTGTAATTTTTGGTATGTGTGGTCCATGACCCATTGTCTATCTACCCTGTAAATTTAAAGTTGTTCACATTAGTGTAAGTGGTGAATCTAGACTTGGGTACCATAGGCCACGCCCACTTTGACCCCTCAGTACCCCACTCTAGAGATGGCCTCAGGAGTCTCCGTAGATGGCACCCATCAAATTTTGTAAAAATCGGATGAGCCGTTCATGAGATATAAACATTTTGTAATTGTAGCGCCCCCTAGTGACCAATTTTCATAAAACGCGGGAGAGTCCTCCAGGCGGTCATGTCAAACAAGATTCTAAAGTTTGGCGTTGATAGCGTTTATTTTGGCTGAGATATAGAAAAGTTAGTGTTTTACTAGTTAGCTACACAAATTTGTTCGTGCGTAATATGCGCAATTTTTATCCTATAAAAATTCTTTTTATTAACTTTTTGTCAGGTCGGTCTGGAGATGCTACGGTCCAACTTTCGTGCAGATCGGTCGCATGGTCTGCACGTAGCTTTGCTATTGCCCGTTCTTACAGCCTCGGGCTTGGACCCCTCAATATTACGGTGCAAATCCTCCATCATAACAGCAATGCTCCAAGGTCCAAACGCGCCTGGCTTTTAAAGGGAATGGGAGATGATCTCTGATTGGTTGATTGCATGTTACGCCCAAAACACACCTCTGATTAATGAAGGCACTAAGTACAACCCTTTAGAACCATGCACCCGGCGCACGGACCGTTTTTTTCAGCCACCAAAATTAGCAAAAGTGGATATGGACACGCCCTAAACGCACCGGCACCAGGCGCTTCACGCCGTGCGATTAGATCATTAAAATAGGGCCCTTGGGCTGCTTTGCCTATCCGAAAGTTAACGACATGTTTCTTTACTTTGAATACACAGTTGCTTATCAAATGTTTAATCAGGCAAAACAAACAGTGCTTGTGTTCTCTCTCTCTCTCTCTCTCTCTGTCTCTCTCTCTCTCTCTCTCTCTCTCTCTGTCTCTCTCTCTAACTGGGTGTTAGATTCTTAGTTAGACACTCCCCTTTCCGTGGTAGTTTGATCACCTTAGATATGATTGTTATTTCAGTGTTAACGCAAAAGAAAACAGAGGGAGGGACAGCCTGTATGAGGCAGAGGCATAATACAGTATATTGACAGTAATAATATACTGTTTACATTCCTGAATGTGCATTTGTTTAACCCTTGTGTTGTCCTTGGGTCAAATTTGACCCGTTTTCAAAGTATTTTATATCAGAAATATGGGTTTCTTTGAACCAAAATGCCCAAAAATAACAAGGGTGCATGAATGTACCTTGTGTGGAACCCATACAACATTCTTTGCATGTAAAATAAATGATTACATTCATTGGATTTTGGGTGTTTTATAAAATTTTTATAACATTTGAAAAGCATGTTTAAATGGTTTTAAAACAGTATTCTGAAACTAAACTTTGACATATACCAGTCTGTGATCCACTCAACATCCTCTGATCTTAACTATTAGTAAAAAAAATAAGTCATAATGTCTGCCTTTTTAAGTCAAAAATTAGGTATAATGTCCTTTAAATTAGGTTTAAAACAAAACATTCAAAAAAAGTGACAAAAGCATAAAAAATGCTGAAAAAAAGCACCAATATTTCAATTTCACTTTTGACGTGGATGGACAACAAGTTCATGGACGAAGGGAAGACAACACAGGGGTTAAACATTGTAGTTATTTGCATTTATTTAAAATGAAAAAAATGAGGGTATTGTGAAAATTTGCATTGCAGGTTGATTCAGGATGTGCAACGTTGCTCCTAGTAAAAAAAGTTAGTCTGGAGCCCTGTTGGTTGTTGAATAAATCTAGTGTTTATGTTTTATACAGATGTCTGCAATGTAGTTTCTTTCCGTTGGAAGAGGCACTCGCCATTTCAATGTTTTTACTGTAATATGATAGTAAAGGCATCTTATCTTGTAGATCTTATAAGCCCCCACACATGGTCCTGACTCTTAGTTTCCACAGTGGAAAAAGAGGTCTAAAATGTCCAATATATCCAAACACTGCCAGTTTTTATTCTTTTAAGAAAGAGAACAATAGCTATGGCAACATTAGTATTAGTTTTATTTTACACAACGATTGAAATTTCTGTTAAAACGCAGTAAATCTGATCAGCTGTACTCACCAGTGTTTGGCAGAGACTCTGCTGTGTTGTTGAGAAAGACCTGATGAAGTCAGTTTGACTTTTCTTTCAGAGAGAAACAGAGACTTGTCTCGACTGCAGCGTGGATGACACTACACTTTCATTTCTGGAGTGTGACGTTGAAGCTCTCCTCTTTCCAGTGTTGCTCCTCCTCTTACTGCAGCTGCAAAATACTTACTGCAAAATAGCCCCACATCATCACATACCCTTCACCATACCCCCACATCATCACATACCCTTCACCATACCTAGAGATTAACATGGTTTTATGTCGGTTAGCCTAATAGCTGGTCTGATTTGCATTGAGAGATGATTTTATGGAAAGTACCCCATGCCAACCTCTAGGGTTGGGTATGTGATGATGTGGGGTATGGTGAAGGGTATGTGATGATGTGGGGGTATGGTGAAGGGTATGTGATGATGTGGGGGTATGGTGAAGGGTATGTGATGATGTGGGGGTATGGTGAAGGGTATGTGATGATGTGGGGGCCAAGGGAACTTTATCAGGATGCATAGTATCCTGGATCCATGACATAACTGGCCTTTCAAAATAAAAGTCTGCCTGCCTCTATGGGAATTTAACATAGGGGTGTACTGACTTTTGTTGCCAGCGGTTTAGACATTAATGTCTGTGTGTTGAGTTATTTTGAGGTGACAGCACATTCACACTGTTATACAAGCTGGACACTTCATACTTTACATTGTAGGAAAGTGTAATTTCTTCAGTGTTGTGCCATTAAAAGATATGAAATATTTACTAAAATTTTAGGGGTGTACTCACGTTTGTGAGATACTGTATGTGACTTTTTTTGCAACGAAAATGCGGGGATTATGAAATCATGCAAGCCCCGCATATTTTGCGCGGAAATTGGCAATTTATGCGTCGAAAGTGCGGCGTATTTGAAAAATAAAATGCGGCCCCCGCGCATAAATATGCGGACTTTGGCTGATTATGCATTGAATTATGAGATCTTATTATGTGGGTACTTGTCACCCTAGGGGTACTCTGGAGGACTGCAGGGGGTACGTGTCCCCCTAGTGGTACTCTGGAGGACTGCAGAGGGTACGTGTCCCCCTAGGGGTACTCTGGAGGACTGCAGGGGGTACGTGTCCCCCTAGGGGTACTTTAGAGGACTGCAGGGGGTCTGTGGTACTCTGGAGGACTGCAGGGGGTACGTGTCCCCCTAGTGGTACTCTGGAGGACTGCAGGGGGTACGTGCCCCCCTAGGGGTACTTTAGAGGACTGAAGGGGGTACGTGACATTTGTTGCAAAATGTTTTTCAGTTCCAAGGCTGTAGTTACTTCTACTGGCTTTTTTTCTCTCCAAGTTTGTCGCTTTTTTCAAAGTTTGTGTCTCAGTTTTTGAAGTCTGTCACAGGTTTTCTCATTTGTTTTGACCTATTCGTGCCTTTCTTCATTACTTTCTTCTACTGTCTCTTTTTCTTCGAAGTTCTTTTCTGCTTTTTTTTTGTCGCTTATTTGAATTTTTTCACTTGTGTTTGTTTTCAAATTTTTTATTACTATTTTTGACCTATTCTTGCCTTTCTTCCTTCTTTCTCTCTCCCCTCTTTTTCCAAGTTGTTGTCTCCTTTTGTCATCATCATCTAAATGTTCTCCAGGTCCATGGCTGTAGTTTAGTAAATCTATCTCTGACATCGCTGTATTCTTCCTCTTTATAGAGACTTTTTATTTCTACCAAATATTATTCTCGCTGGTTAGGGGGAACATGGCTTAAAAACACAGTTCAAAAGGGGGAACATTATTGAAAAAAGCGTGAGAACCAGTGAACTAGACAATCATTGTGTATTAAAGTGATTGTATTTTATTTCTGCATACGGTGCTCAGCATGGCAGCAGTTCAGTAACTTAGTCTCTAATTTTGGCCCACCTAGTTGTGCACCAAACCAAAAACATGGAAAACTATTTTTCAACTTGCAATTATGCGACACTCTAAGCACAATTTGGTAAATTTGCAGACTTTGAGACTCAGAAGTTCCCCCAGAAGCAGAGAGTTTGCATATTTCAGCTGTGTGGCAGCATACTTAGAAAATGTAATCATTTTTTTGCTTGATTTGCTAAATTCTAGGGTGGCTTTGGAACTTTTTTGCTGACTTTTTTAGGGCTTTATGTCGACCAAACTGTAAGTGAGAAGACTATATGAGACATGCAATAATTGAGTCAATGATATTTTACTTTTTCGATGAAATAAAATCATGTCAATATGCCATGCCTGGCCCTTGATGTGATTCTCTTTTTCCACTGTGGCCCGTAGTGAAGTTGAGCTTGACAGCTCTGCTCTAATCATTCCTTTGGGTTGGGATCCATCTAGTGGTCGTTTTGTGTCATAACACCAGTTACTGATATCCATGGAGGCCTGTTGTTGCTGCTGCAGTAACAATCAAGTCCAAAGGTTGACAACTTTTTGACTTTACGTTCGGCATTTGGACTTTATTCTCCTTATTCTTGACATTTCTACTCCATTGAAAATGATTTTAAAATCGTTTTTGTCATATCGTATTCTATGGATATCATGGTTTCTCTGAGCTCCACTTGTTGCTGGAGCCTTGTGGACTTTGTTTTTGGAAGATATTTTTTATTTTATTACCCTGTTTTTTATTTAAAGGACAGGCGACAGTACCTCCGTGAACTACCAGGTTACCAGCACGATACGGCCCCCACCTCCCCGGCTATCAGCAGAGTGATTAGTGTTGAAAGAGGCGTCACATGACCCGGTGTTAGGGGGCTTAGTGCTCATGCACAAGTTGAAGGAGCTGATGGGATTGTGTTTCAGTGAAATTGGACCTTGTACGATTTTCATGTGACAAATGAGAAAATTGATAGATTGAATTTAGGAGACACCGGTAGACACAACGTTCAACCAGAGTGGTGCAGAGGGAGAGACCAGAAACTGAACAACTATGGCGAGTAGGAACAAGAAATCAGGTACGTTTGATCGGGTCGTACGGCGGGAAATGGTTTCTACGGGCAGCACGGATAGGATACAGGTAGACGGCAGGCGTTTTAATGGTGTGTCCTGAAGCTCACAGGTTAGAAGTGTCCTCCAAACTTGCTGCTCAGAAAACATCCGAACAATCTCCTGTTTGTCTGGAAACTTTTGTTTGTTTCAGACGCTGAATTTAAGTCTGTCTCTCTCTCTCTCTGTTTCTTTTCAGTCGATGCTGATGAGATTAAGAGGCTAGGAAAGAGATTTAAGAAACTCGACCTAGATAACTCCGGCTCCCTGAGTGTGGAGGAGTTCATGTCTTTACCGGAGCTCCAACAGAATCCCCTCGTGCAGCGAGTTATCGACATATTCGACACCGATGGGAACGGAGAAGTCGACTTTAAAGGTACATGCATTATAATCCCTTCTCACTCTGAAATCTCCCGTGTTCTTGAACTTAAACTTTGTTTACAGGATATTTTACTCTGTTAAAAAGTTTTCACTACTCAGTCCTGAAGATATGGTCTGACATTTTGTGCCAAAATGGGAGCTGTAATAACAATTGAATAGCATTACCTTAGCAATCAGTTTGGAGGGAGTGAGTGCACTTTTGTAATTACGTGTTTACTTCAACCAAACAAGAGTGGTGAGTCTGGTGAGATTTTGGAGCTTTTTCATGTTAAACTAAAAGGATCTTACTCTTTAACTAAAAGGTCTATCTCTGTAGGGATCCTTTCTATAATGTTGTCAGACACTTAGAATAATAATCTGATTCTGTCAGCGGCAACAACAAAACTTTTAGTGGACGCAAAAGCTACGTTCAGACTGCAGGCTGTAATGCTCCGTTTTTTTTTTTTTGACTGACATTATTTTTTTTAAATGTGTCCCGCATCAGACTCAACTGGGCATGATCTGACTGTCTAGTCTGAGCTCGCATTTA
>NC_050176.1:27635937-27665937 GCF_008315115.2 Sander lucioperca
GCACGCTCTAACCTGTTACCATGGGAGCCGGAATAAAAACGGACACGCCACGCAGCTGACGCACGCTCAGGCCACGCTCAGGCCACGCAGCTGACACGCTCAGGCCACGCAGCTGACACGCTCACGCCACGCAGCCAGTGTGCAGGAGGCCTTAGACTCCAACTTTTCTTTGGGAAGAAGCAAAGCTGAGGAGGATATAAATAAACAAACCAACGTCCGTTTTAACCGCTAAATAGCCGCTGTACTCGGGTGCGAAGTACACCGCAGGCGGCTCATTTTCCGACGCTCTTCAAGAAGACTTTTCTACCTGAAGCGGAAGACTTGTGATGTGTGTTTTTGCATGACGTGTGATCTCCTCTTCGGCCCGTCGCTCTTTTGCATGTGGATCAGATTTTATGAAAAGCTCTTTAAAAGCTTTAAAGTAAAGGTCTTTTTTTCAAAAGCTGGTCTCAAAATTTAATGAAATGAGTGAAATGTTCTTGCGAATGCAAATAATCTAATTCTTGTGCATGCTAGTGTACGTATCGCCGGTTAAGTTTGACCACTTGCATATTTGAACTTTTATACACTTATACCATGAAATGGACAGTTTTCGCTGCATGTTTCGATAGTTAGAAATCATTACAAATAAAATCTTCGATTTGTGTCTTTAACTCTCCTGTTGTCCCAGGGGTCAAATTTGACCCATTTTCAAAAAGTTTCTATATCAGAAATTTGGGTTTTCTTTCAACCAAATTGTCCCAAAACATAACGTGGATGGTTGCGTACAACCATTACTCTTTACAAGTAAAATAAATTACAGTTCACTACTTTCATTGAATTTGGGTGTGTTATTCAATATAATAGCGTTTGGAAAAAATGATCAAAGAACATTGGAAAAAAAGTGACAACAAAATGTTGGAAAAAAAACAACAAAAACGTCCAAAATAAAGTGCAGAAAAATTGACAATAACATCGGAAATTTGTGACAAAAACATCGGAAAAATGTGATGACATTTTTTTTTTAAAAAGTGACAATTTTTTTTTGTTGAAAATTGACTAACATCGGAAATTTGTGACAAAAACATCGGAAAAATGTGACGAAATTTTTTGGAAAAAGTGACGACGTTTTTTTGTTGAAAAAAGTGATGAATTTTTTTTAAAAAAGTGACGAAATTTTTTTGAAAAAAAATGACGAAATGTTTTGAAAAAAGTGACGAAATTTTTTTTTGAAAAAAGTGACGACGTTTTTTTGTTGAAAAAAGTGATGAATTTTTTTGAAAAAAGTGACGAAAACGTCACCAAAAAAAAAAAAGTTTGAATTTTTTAATTTTGACCCAGAAAAACAAAAAGTCCCACGATCGACGGGAAGACAGCACGAGGGTTAAAACAATCTTGGATTTGAATTTAAAGAGAATAGTTTATTTAGCTGTAATAGTTTCATATTTTAAACGTGTGGAAAGTGGTGACAGGGTTGTGTGATGATCAGATAATGTATTTCACGGTGAGGATAAGTAATCTTAAACATATGTATCGTGTTTTCATTTTTGCATTTCAGAGTTTTTTGGCTCATTTCATGAAATTCAGTGAGACCGTGTTGTGTTTACATATAAATAAATAAATAAATAAATAAATAATGGTGATGAATATAAAAACATGACCGTTTCAAGCACGTTGATGTTGCCATAAAGGTTTAAACATGAAAAAAACAAAAAAAAAAAAAAAGAAATGTAATCTTTAAATGTTTTTTTTAGTCGCCTGCCACTTGCTCGTTTTCGTTATTTCTTTTCTTCACGTTGTTAAAAGTTTTCCGTTGTTGACGGTTGGGATCTTGCTTGTTTTATTTTGAAGGTCTGTTGGGTTTAAAGGGATGTTTGTTGTGACGGACGCCACGTTGGGCTCAGTCTTAGATTTTCACTCCTGTTTCCATCTTTGCTGCATCACTGAAACTTCATACTTGGAAAAAATGAGAAATAAACTTGTTTGAAAGTTGTTACAGACGCTGTCAACTTTAAAGTCTCGTTCATAAATGTTCCGGGATGTTTTCTTAAAGGTTTTTTTTTTACTTCAACCTGGACCCTCTAGACCAGTGGTTCTCAAACTGTTTTCAATAATGTACCTCTTTTTGAATAGTTTCTTTAAGCCAAGTACCCCCTGACCAGCGCTAATCATTTTTGGTGGAAAAGAAAGTCTATATAAAGAGGAACAATACAGCGCTGTCAGAGATAGATTTAGGGCGTTTTCACACATGAAAGTCCGGACCATGGTTCATGTTTTCGTTTTTGTATACATTTGATCCGGTAAGTTTTGGTTTCACACTGCAGTTATGCAAGCGCACGAAAGATCTCTACGTGACAAAACTACGTCCTGCTGTCATCACATACGTGAGCTGCGTCTCCAGATACTGATAATTGATTGGTTTGTAGACGGGCTTCCCCGTCCTCTCGTCTCCTCTCTCTGTGTCGGAGTTTTTTCAGCTGACTGCTGCTCTCCTCTACTGACTGCTGCTCTCCCCTACTGACTGCTGATCTCTCCTACTGACTGCTGATCTCTCCTACTGACTGCTGATCTCTCCTACTGACTGCTGCTCTCCCCTACTGACTGCTGATTTCTCCTACTGACTGCTGCTCTCTCCTACTGACTGCTGCTCTCTCCTACTGACTGCTGCTCTCCCCTACTGACTGCTGCTCTCCCCTACTGACTGCTGCTCTCCCCTACTGACTGCTGCTCTCTCCTACTGACTGCTGCTCTCCCCTACTGACTGTTGCTCTCCCCTACTGACTGCTGCTCTCCCCTACTGACTGCTGCTCTCCCCTACTGACTGCTGCTCTCTCCTACTGACTGCTGCTCTCCCCTACTGACTGCTGATCTCTCCTACTGACTGCTGCTCTCTCCTACTGACTGCTGCTCTCTCCTACTGACTGCTGCTCTCCCCTACTGACTGCTGATCTCTCCTACTGACTGCTGCTCTCTCCTACTGACTGCTGCTCTCCTCTACTGACTGCTGCTCTCTCCTACTGACTGCTGCTCTCTCCTACTGACTGCTGCTCTCCCCTACTGACTGCTGCTCTCCCCTACTGACTGTTGCTCTCCCCTACTGACTGTTGCTCTCTCCTACTGACTGCTGCTCTCCCCTACTGACTGTTGCTCTCCCCTACTGACTGTTGCTCTCCCCTACTGACTGCTGCTCTCCCCTACTGACTGCTGCTCTCTCCTACTGACTGCTGCTCTCCCCTACTGACTGATCTCTCCTACTGACTGCTGCTCTCTCCTACTGACTGCTGCTCTCCCCTACTGACTGCTGCTCTCTCCTACTGACTTATCTCTCCTACTGACTGATCTCTCCTACTGACTGCTGCTCTCTCCTACTGACTGCTGCTCTCTCCTACTGACTGCTGCTCTCCCCTACTGACTGCTGCTCTCTCCTACTGACTGCTGCTCTCCCCTACTGACTGCTGCTCTCCCCTACTGACTGCTGCTCTCTCCTACTGACTGCTGCTCTCCCTTACTGCCGCGGCTCTTTTTGTTTTGTTGTGATGTTGAGAAGCAAGACATTGGAACTTTCTGGAGAATTTATTCAGAGACAAACGGAAACCTACACTGTACATTTACTACCACTTAACAAATAAACTGCTGCTGTATTCTCAGCTCTGATAGCCGACAGCTGTCTGCTCTGAGCGCATTCACCGTCACACTCTCTCATGTAGCCTACACACTAAGCACCGAGCTATTCCTTAAAGGAGCTTCCCCGGTCTTGTAACACAAGGAGAGCCTGCCAGAGATTCTTCTATTTGGTCCGAAAGTCCGAACCATCCAAAAAATGCTTTCACACTGTAAACGAACTGGACCATGGTTCAGTTTGGTCCGGACCGAGACCACCTCTTTTGGTCGGACCAAAATTTGGTCTTTTGATCCGGACCGTGGTCCGGGGGAGGTTTCACACCTCTAATTTTGGTTCGGATCAAACTGAAAAGACCCAAATGAAAAGACCCAAATGAGGTATGTGTGAAAACACCCTTACTAAACAACAGCCTTGGACCTGGAAAACATTTAAATGCTGATGAAAAAAGGACATAGCTGTAAAAAAGACAAAACCTTGGAAAAATATGGTAGAAAGAAGGAAGGAAGGAAGGCAAGAATAGGTCAAAATAATATCGAAAACTTCAAAAACTGTGACATAACTTGTAAAAAGTAGAAGGAAGGATAGATTAGGTCCAAAGAAGGCGACACAAATGTCACATTTTTGGTATAGGAACAAAAAAGTCTCTATTAAGAGGAACAGTGTTGTGGACAACAGCCTTGTAACTATTAAACATTTAGTTAAATATCTCACATACCCCCTGCAGTCCTCCAGAGTACCCCTGGGGGTACACGGACCCCCATTTGAGAAACACTGCTCTAGATCAGGGGTTTTCAAACTTTTTGTGTGTGTGGACCACTATTTGTAATAAAGAATTTTAGCGGACCACCTCATAATACACGTAATAAAATATGTCCACACACAGTCCTACCTGAATTAATCCGCACCTCTTAATAGACTAAAAAACTAAACTATATAGTTAAACTAGAACTTTTACTGCACACACCGGCTGCCACATATTCTATTTATTTATTTACTCAAACATAATCAGGTTCATCTGAACAACAGGCTTTGATTATTAATCTTCAGAGTTTGGACTTGAACGTCACGGCCGGGCGCCACTAGCCTGTTTTAGTAATCGCACAATAACTTGACAATTTAATTTACATTTAAATTGAAAACCAATATACATATTGTTAAATTGTAAGGGAATTTCCTGGTAAAATTAAGGTTAAAATACTATTATTTTTTTTGCTTTTCCACGGACCACCTGCAGTACCCTCACGGACCACATTCCCAAACTGTGGGAATGACTGCTATAGAGAGGCGAAGTCCCTCCCCTTCCTGTGGACCTCATGGGATCTTAATTCGGGAAAAATATGACCGGTAGTGAACAGGGAGAGACTAATTATTTTTTGATCCCGTTTGAATTGAGCCATGACTTAGGGCCCTGACACACCAACCAGACGGGCCGACCGTCGGCAGTAAAGCCAGTCGAACTGATCAGTCGGGTCCCCGAGGTCCTAAAAAATGCCTCAGAACACACTGAGGCGACGCCGACTTGAGCGTACGCTCTGCTCGTGCGCGAAACGTAACACGTCTCCATAGCAGCAGGCGTCGCTGCTCTGTATTGTTTCCATTAACAGTCTGATTATTTCCCAGAAAATGAAAACCGGCAGCTGATTGGACGAACGCGTCACGTGGGTCTTTTTTCTCCGGAAATACACAGCCAGACTGTCATGGCGGCTCGTTCAGAATACGATCTCATATTGGACTAAAATAGTTCACCGGAACATGTTTCTGAAAACATTTGAAGAGAGAAATAGGCCGTGCAGTTGCTGAATCTGTCTTCATTTCAGATCAACAAAGGTCAGTTTAAAAGATTTTCGTCAGATTTTGAGAGACTCATCCGCTCCCCATTTCTGGGTGAGTCCCGACTGTCCTGTCTCTGACTGAACATGTCAGGTCGGCCAAAATGAAGGCTGATGGCTCCTCGGATGGCCGACGGCACGGGACACACCGAACAGACTCGAGTCACCGACCTCGCCAGACGGTCCGACGGCCGATTATTGGGCTGGTGTGTCTTCTCTCTAACACATACGATGTTCGTCAGTTTAAAAGATAATTTTTCAGCTGAAGAAAGTCTCAGTTAACCGAAGGTTTATCAGAAATTTGGGTTTTCTTTCAACAAAATTGTCCCAAAAACATAACGTGGATGGTTCCATACAACCATTACAAGTAAAATAAATTACAGTTCACTACTTTCATTGAATTTGGGTGCGTTATTCAATTTTATAGCGTTTGAAAAAAAAAAAAAAAAATTGGAAATAAAGTGACAAAAAATGTTGGAGAAAAAAAAAAACAAAAACGTCCCAAAAAAAGTGCAGAAAAATTGACAAAGACATCGTAAATTTGTGATAAAAACATTGGAAAAAAGTGACAAATTTTTTTGAAAAAAGTGACGACATTTTAGTTGGCCGTAGGTTTGTCATATGACCACTTAGTTTTGTGTGAAACCGCCAAGGGGGTCAGCGTCTCCTCACAACCCGAACATCCTATGGCGCCATTTTGATTTACGATTGGGTCATAACCCCGAGACTTACTGTCCCACAGTAGAGGAATTACCGTATAGTACAGGAGAAGCTCTCAGGCAGTTTGGACTTCCATTAGCTGTTTAAGTTTAATTACTAATGTTAACTATCATTTTAGTGATCAATAATTAGCCTGTGTCTATGTTATCTCCTTACATATACCTACGCTCTCCGTCTCTGCTAGATTGGGAATGATTGAGATTTCTCTTGGCACAGCTACCAGAAGACTTCCAACTCTCAGACAGGTTGCTCACGTCACATCTACGTCTTCAAGCTCAGTTGGAGGCTGCTCAGTAACGCTCAGCCATCACCGGGAAAGATCTTCTAATATCCTTCACTGGTCTCCGTCCAGAGACACGGGATCTGTTGGTCCATCTTTGGAAACCGCTCAGTGAACTACATCTCTCGTCTCACACAATTTACGTCACCTAGCTTGATGCTCAACTTGCTCGCTAGCTAGCTAGCTTAGCTCTGTTCCGCAACACACATAACGTTACCTTACCTGATGTGTTTTATACAGTGAAGTGTTTTCACAAAAGAACAAGCAAGATCCGCTGCTCATTAGAGTAACGTTACAGTGCCAGTATGATACACACACACACACACACTGTGACAGTTTGGCTCAAGTTTAAATGATTTCTCTTTTGTTTGGGGTGCCAGCCAGGTCTCTCTCCTGGCAGTAAGATACAAGTTAGTTGTTGTTTCTTTTTAAATCAAATGTCACAAAGGATGTGCATCTTAAACGAATGTACACCCTCCCCAATGAATGACCATAAAAGCAATAAACACCATAACTCAAAACTAGTACAAAACAAAATATAGTGTATTTGGATTTCACACAAAAACACAAGCAGAGATGAAGCACAATCCAAAATTCAAAATTCCACTTCAGGTTTTCTGCACATTTAAACCACAATCTCAAAAACACAAATTAGTTGCAGTCCCATACAAACAATCACAATTAAGTCCAGACCAGTGCTGATAACGAGAAAAAAATAAAGCTAGTCAGTTTCTCAGGCTCAAAAACAAAACAAAAAGTCATAGGAAGAGTTAATAACTCACGGAGTCTAGTCAGTCATTGCAGTCAGTCCAAGAATCCAGTCCGGGTTTTTCTGCTATTTTTGAATGATTACTGCCGTCCGTGAACAGATTTGCACGGCGAACGTGGCATGATGGCCGGCCGGTTTTGACACTGCTCCTCTCTCTCACTCTCCTTCTGTCACACTAACTCTAAAGGGCCATTCACATTGTACGTGCAAACGGCAGCGCTGCGCTATGAAACTCATTATTGTCAATGGCTTGCGCGCGCAATAACTGGTCTGCCGCTGCGCTGAGCAAAGCGCAGCGCAAGCGGCATTTTGCGGCTGGCCGCTCTTGCGCGTGCCGCGGTCAAAGTTCAACATGGTTCAACTTTGACCGCGGCATGCGCAAGAGCGGCCGCGGTGCGCTGTGATGTGTCTGAATAAAAAGAAAAAAAAGTAAACACCGAACACACGTGGATCCACAAATGGAACAAGGCTTTCCTATGTTTCAAAGACAGAAACATCATCTCCACCAAATCACTGCTGTGTATCCTACACAATGTTGCATGTAGCCTACTGCAGTCTGATGTAAACACTGGACGCAGACGTGACGTGCATTCAAATATTGGCGCATGTATGACGTAAATTTGCGCTGAGCCTGGCGGCGAGCACAACAAATATAGTTGGGAATAGGAAAACCTAACGGCGAGCGCAGCGCATGCCGCGTACAATGTGAAACAGCCTTTACAGGGAGGAGATTTTATACACGCCCCCTCCGGCAACAATCAGTGTGTAAACTCAAATGGGTGTTTCCCGGTTTTACACAGGTGGTGAAACCTGGTGATGATTTCAGGTCGTCACACTACACCCCCACCAGGTACGATACACACAGACATCGTAGCTTCAGCGAGATGTCATCCATGCGACTTCAAAGTGTTCCTAATTACGTATTTTCACAGTCTTATACTTCAACAGTTTAACAATAAACTGAGACTTTCTTGACTTGTGAAATGATCTATTAAACTGATGAACATCGTATGTGTAAGTCACGGCTCAATTCAAACAGGAACAAAAAATAATTAGTCTTTCCCCGTTCACTACCGTTCATATTTTTTCCGAGTTAAAGGAACACGCCGACTTATTGGGAATTTAGCTTATTCACCGTAACCCCCAGAGTTAGAGTTATTTGTACACGCTGTGACCCTACAAATCACAACATGTAAATAGGAACATATTGGCGTTATTTTGTCACTTTTGTCACAATTCGGAGCAGTAGGATTAGTGGAACCATTCACCTGCATGTTCTGTGCTAGGCTAAGCTACCGGTGGAGCTGTCAGACAGCGTTACAGCACGCACGGAGATGAGAAGGGTATGTATGGACTTATCTAACTCTGGGGGTTACGGGGAATAAGCTAAAGTCCCAATAAGTCGGCGTGTTCCTTTAAGGTCCCATGGCGGTCCACCGGAAGGGGAGGGACTTCGCCTCTTTATTTTCCAATGTTTGTGTCTTAAGAGACTGACGGGAACACCAATCTTTGACACCGGTCCAGTGTTACACACCTTTAGTCAGCGTCCACTAAAAGTTCTGTTGTTGCCGCTGACAGACTCAGATTATTATTCTAAGTGTCTGACAACATTATGAAAAGATCCCTACAGAGATAGACCTTTTAGTTAAAGAGTAAGATCCTTTTAGTTCAACATGGAACAGCCCCGAAATCACCATCACCAAACTACACCAGACTCCATGTAAATAATCAGTGATTTTATCATCGTTAAACACACTTCACTCAAAATCGACCGAAGCAACAAAAAAAAACTATGAAAAGCCATCCTGGTTCTTCTTTCCACCGTTACAGATTACATTAGATAGATTCAACTTTATTGTCATTGCACATGTCACAAGTACAGAGCAACGAAATGTAGTTGGTGTCTAACCAGAAGTGCTTAAGCAGTGATTAAATACAAACATATGCTACAGTATATACAGAGTGCAAGGTATGGATTATATATAGGTATATACAGACCCTTTACAAAAAATTTGAATATCATGGAAAAGTTTATTTATTTCCATAATTCCATTCAAAATGTTAAACTTCCATAGATTATAGATTCAGGGCCCACAACTTAAACGATTTCAAGTATTTAGTTGTTTATTTGTACATAATTTGGGCTTCCAGCTCATAAAACCCACGAAAACAGGATTTCAAAAAATTAGAATACCGTGAAGAAATCACCATTTACTGCTCAGTTTTTGCAGAAAAAAAAAGAAATTAGGATCACATCAAATCAATCAAAATATGGTACTTTCAAAACGATGCGTCAATCTTCAATACTTGGTAGGGAATCCCTTTGCCTTAATCACTGCCTCGATGCGCCGTGGCATTGAGCCAATCAGCCTGTGGCATTGAGCCAATCAGCCTGTGGCATTGAGCCAATCAGCCTGTGGCATTGAGCCAATCAGCCTGTGGCGTTGCCTGGGAGTTATGGAAGCCCAGATTTCCTTGATGCTTGCTGTCAGCTCTTCTTTGTTTTTGGGTCTGGTGCCCCTCATTTTCCTCTTGATAATACCCCATAGATTCTCAATGGGTAGTTTAGGTCCGGCGAGTTGGCTGGCCAGTCAAGCACTGTGATGGCATGGGCATCAAACCATGTTTTGGTGCTTCTGGCAGTATGGCCTGGGCCATGTCCTGCTGGAAGATGAAATTTGGATCTCCATACAGATCCTCAGCAGAAGGAATCATGAAGTCCTCTAAAACATTCTGGTAGACTGATGCGGTGAACTTGGATTTAAGAAAGCAGAGTTTACCAACACCTGCACTGGACATTGCACCCCAAATCATGACTGACTGTGGATATTTCACACTGGACCTCAAGCAGCTTGGGTTTTTGGCTTGGGTTTCAAAATTAGGCCCTATGATCCCACATTTCTAAGATTTTTTCTTAAAATTAGGCCCTATGATCCCACATTTCTAAGATTTTTCTTAAAATTAGGCCCTATGATCCCACATTTCTAAGATTTTTTCAAAAAATTAGGCCCTATGATCCCACATTTCTAAGATTTTTTCTTAAAATTAGGCCCTATGATCCCACATTTCTAAGATTTTTTCAAAAAATTAGGCCCTATGATCCCACATTTCTAAGATTTTTCTTAAAATTAGGCCCTATGATCCCACATTTCTAAGATTTTTTCAAAAAATTAGGCCCTATGATCCCACATTTCTAAGATTTTTTCTTAAAATTAGGCCCTATGATCCCACATTTCTAAGATTTTTTCTTAAAATTAGGCCCTATGATCCCACATTTCTAAGATTTTTTCTTAAAATTAGGCCCTATGATCCCACATTTCTAAGATTTTTTCTTAAAATTAGGCCCTATGATCCCACATTTCTAAGATTTTTTCTTAAAATTAGGCCCTATGATCCCACATTTCTAAGATTTTTCTTAAAATTAGGCCCTATGATCCCACATTTCTAAGATTTTTCTTAAAATTAGGCCCTATGTTCCCACATTTCTAAGATTTTTCTTAAAATTAGGCCCTATGATCCCACATTTCTAAGATTTTTTCAAAAAATTAGGCCCTATGATCCCACATTTCTAAGATTTTTTCAAAAAATTAGGCCCTATGATCCCACATTTCTAAGATTTTTCTTAAAATTAGGCCCTATGATCCCACATTTCTAAGATTTTTCTTAAAATTAGGCCCTATGATCCCACATTTCTAAGATTGTTTTCTTAAAATTAGGCCCTATGTACAGTAGTGCAAGAGGAATGATTTTTAGTGCATTTTAGGTAGACAGCTGTAGGGAAAAAGCTGTTCCAACAATCCCTACTCTGGTTTGGTTATAATATAAACCCTTTTATATACCAATTTGCATGTGAAAATATGCTGCATCCATATAGTGATTATTTACATGGAGTCTGGTGGGTTTGGTGATGGTGATTTCAGGGCTGTTTCGTGTTGAACGGATAATAGCAGCTAAATGTATTTTAGACACGTAAAAAATGTATATCAGTTGAAGTGGACGCTGTATTTAGAATTTTTTCAGCGCTCTACCTCGCTGTCAGACAGCCCTTTACGACGGGGAACTGAAGCTGTTATCTCAGCTCTCTCCCACCAGACTCCTTTGACAAAAACGGTCATTTTTCCTCGCACAACACGGGAGTTGCTGCTCTACCGCTGCCTCCATCTGTTAGGTTTGTGTTATTGTTTGACTTTTGGTGTTTTAAAAGGGTTAGGAACTAACAAAACTTACACGCAAACTAACCGGCGGAGGCAGCGGTAGAGCAGCAACTCCCGTATTCTTGCGAGGTAAAATTGCAGTTTTTTTTAAAGAGGCCTGGTTCAACTTTAACTGTAGTTGCTCGTCTAACCGCTGCCTCGATCGGTTAGTTTGTTTGTGGGGGGGAAAAAACAAAAAGTCACACATAATAACAAACAAAGGACCTGAATACTTCCTCAAGTACTTCCTTAAGTATTCATTACTTGAGAAGTATAAGTAAATAACTTTCTTTGAGCTCATAACATTCCCAGTTGTTCCCTGCCTCAGAAATTAAAGATGCACTGCTCTGTTTCTACCAGCAGATGGCAACGTGAGGCAGCATGTGGAAACACACATGGCCAAAAATATGTGACACCTTTCCTCTGTAAATATATATACGTACTTTTGCCCTGTTTTTGGTTTAAACGTTTGGTTTTCATCTCTGTTGTCGTGGAAGAAATGACAACATCTTAAAACTGTGCGCTTCATATTTTGTACCACAACATCTTGTTTCCCTCTCTGAGTCGAGGCATCAGATGTGATGTTCCAGCTCTGAATGTTTCTTAAGTGAGCTGCAGAAGAAGTCGGGGCAGTTATTGCCGTCACTGCCGATTAAAAGTCCCATTCATCTTCCCTCTGCTGAATGCTTGAACCCCCGAACACGCTGCCGTCTTCTCATGAAACCCGCTCATCTGTTTGTGATTTGCACTCCAGATTTATTTACACACGAGCCAACATGAAAGTCTGCAGAGCCAGCTTCAAAAAATGTCTCTCTAAATACAGAAAGTTGCGCCACAATGGCTAAAAAAACTGACATAACGTTTCGCACGGCATCCTGAGTGCAAACAGAGAAAAGTCAGCATCGTGTATCAGCTTTACAGAAGAAGCAGCTTACTTTACGAAATGAAGTCTGTTCGTTCCCACAGCCCTATGTTCCCACATTTCTAAAATTTTTCTTAAAATTAGGCCCTATGATCCCACATTTCTAGGATTTTTCTTAAAATTAGGCCCTATGTTACCACATTTCTAAGATTTTTCTTAAAATTAGGCCCTATGTTACCACATTTCTAAGATTTTTCTTAAAATTAGGCCCTATGTTACCACATTTCTAAGATTTTTCTTAAAATTAGGCCCTATGATCCCACATTTCTAGGATTTTTCTTAAAATTAGGCCCTATGTTACCACATTTCTAAGATTTTTCTTAAAATTAGGCCCTATGTTACCACATTTCTAGGATTTTTCTTAAAATTAGGCCCTATGTTCCCACATTTATAAGATTTTTTCTTAAAATTAGGCCCTATGATCCTTATATTTATAAGATTCTTTCTTAAAATTAGGCCCTATGATCAGAATCAGAATTAGAAATACTTTAATAATCCCAGGGGGAAATTATTTAAATTAGTTAAATTATTTAAATTACTTAAAATTAGGCTCTATGTTCCCACATTTCTAAGATTTTTTCTTAAAATTAGGCCCTATGATCCCACATTTCTAAGATTTTTTTCTTAAAATACAGCCCTATGTTCCCACATTTCTAAGATTTTTTCTTAAAATACAGCCCTATGTTCCCACATTTGTAGGACCTTTTCAAAATTAGGTCCTACATTTCCCTTCAATTTAAGCCTTATCTTCGCACAAGATTTTTTAGGGTTAGTGTTAGTGGATAAAGGGTTAGGGGGTTAGGGTTACAGGGTTAGAGTTAGGGAGATAAAATCTGATACAAATTTATGAAAAAGGAAATGTGGGAACATAGGGCCTAATTTAAAAAAAAAAATTAGAAATGTGGGAACATAGGGCTGTGGGAACATAGAGCTGTGGGATCATAGGGCTGTGGGACCATTGGGCTGTGGGAACATAGGGCTGTGGGAACATAGGGCTGTGGGACCATTGGGCTGTGGGACCATATGGCTGTGGGACCATAGGGCTGTGGGAACATAGGGCTGTGGGACCATTGGGCTGTGGGACCATAGGGCTGTGGGAACATAGGGCTGTGGGAACATAGAGCTGTGGGAACATAGGGCTGTGGGCTGTGGGAACATAGGTCTGTGGGAACATAGGGCTGTGGGACCATTGGGCTGTGGGAACATTGGGCTGTGGGAACATAGGGCTGTGGGACCATTGGGCTGTGGGAACATTGTGCTATGGGAACATAGGGCTGTGAGACCATAGGGCTGTGGGAACATTGAGCTGTGGGCTGTGGGAACATAGAGCTGTGGGCTGTGGGAACATAGGGCTGTGGGAACATAGAGCTGTGGGAACATAGGGCTGTGGGACCATAGGGCTGTGGGCTGTGGGAACATAGGGCTGTGTGAACATAGGGCTGTGGGAACATTGAGCTGTGGGCTGTGGGAACATAGAGCTGTGGGCTGTGGGAACATAGGGCTGTGGGAACATAGAGCTGTGGGAACATAGGGCTGTGGGAACATTGAGCTGTGGGCTGTGGGAACATAGAGCTGTGGGCTGTGGGAACATAGGGCTGTGGGAACATAGAGCTGTGGGAACATAGGGCTGTGGGACCATAGGGCTGTGGGCTGTGGGAACATAGGGCTGTGTGAACATAGGGCTGTGGGAACATAGGGCTGTGGGACCATTGGGCTGTGGGACCATTGGGCTGTGGGACCATAGGGCTGTGGGAACATAGGGCTGTGGGCTGTGGGAACATAGGGCTGTGGGCTGTGGGAACATAGGGCTGTGGGCTGTGGGAACATAGGCATGCTCCGGACTGAACGACACAGACGACAGACGGAGAGAGAAATGTGAAGATGAGAATCAGGAAAAACTACAAGCTTGAACATCAAATTCAGCTGGGTATCAAACTATTTTGGCACGGACTAAAAACTGTTGACATTGAATGTTTGATCAGATTTGTAATCTTGTTTTCTTCGGTCAGATGGTTGTTTTTTTATTAAAGTTTTGACACATTTAATATGTTAAAAATTCATTTAATCGTCCTGTTGTCCTCGAGTCAAATTTGACCCATTTTCAAAAAGTTTCTACATCACAAATTTGGGTTTATTTCAACCAAATTGTTAAAAACCAACAACATGGATGGTTCCCTACAACTAGTAAAGTAAATGATCAGTTCACTACTTTCATTGAATTTGGGTGTTGGGTGCGAGGCCCAAAAGAAGCCTCTGGAAGAGGGTGTGAATTTTGAGTTTAAAGTCAGATTTATTCATTTTTATTTTTACTTCTTCTTACATGTGGCCCTCATACTCTTCCATAGGCTTGTTTTGGTCTTCTTCATGGAAAATTATGTTTATATTTTGAAAAAACTAACATGTTTATTTGTAACAGGAACACAATTCATGTGTCACATCGGGACTTGTATTGAAAAATGTCGATATGACTGACTAGTGGAACTATGAGGTCGAAATGTCCGACAGAAATGTCAACTGGAAAGTTAGATTTCGGGCTCAGAAAGTCAGGAGAACGTCACCAAAGAACAGGGAGATCAGACTAAAACTATGGTATTGAACAGGGTTTCCACGGGATCTTAAAAAAGTCTTAAAATGTCTGCCACAGACATAAAACAGATGTTATTCTTCAGCTATGGGGACGTGCAAGTTCAGCGATACTTGGCTTGATTAAACCTGAATTTAGCTCTAGGGAAAAAGCTGTTCCAATATATGCTGCCTCTATACACGCTAAAAGTACTGATTATTTACATGGAGTCTGGTGGGTTTAAGATGCTTAAAGTACTGATTATTTACATGGAGTCTGGTGGGTTTAGGATGCTTAAAGTACTGATTATTTACATGGAGTCTGGTGGGTTTAAGATGCTTAAAGTACTGATTATTTACATGGAGTCTGGTGGGTTTAAGATGCTTAAAGTACTGATTATTTACATGGAGTCTGGTGGGTTTAGGATGCTTAAAGTACTGATTATTTACATGGAGTCTGGTGGGTTTAAGATGCTTAAAGTACTGATTATTTACATGGAGTCTGGTGGGTTTAAGCTGCTTAAAGTACTGATTAAAATGGTGATTTCAGGGCTGGTTCATGTTAAAGGGATAGTAGCAGCTAAATGTATATTTATGGCGTCACATGTGGCCCTAATCGTCTTCCGTAGACTTTTGTGTTAAATGAAAAAAAGGATGTTTATATTGGGGAAAAAAATATTGTTTTGGTATCTATGACAATTCAGGTGTCACATTGGGACTTGTATTGAAGGATTTCTGAGAGAAATGTCAACTGGACCGGCCCCTGAAGTCAGTTTTCCCACTCGAAAACTCAGGAGAGCTCCACCAACAGTCCAGCTTGGCTGCTCCGTGCATCAACTGCAGTGAAAGCTACAGGAATAAACTGTTTAAAGCACTTCTGTCTCACTGGTGTCTCAGTTAATCAGTCACACACAGTCCTGTATTATACTCAGACTTATTTTTTAAACTTTTTATGACTTTTTTTCGACATACTATACTAAGACTTTTTCGACATGCTATACTAAGACTTTTTATGACTTTTTTGACATACTATACTATGGCTTTTTATTTTTTTCGACATACTATACTAAGACTTTTTATGACTTTTTTTCGACATACTATACTATGACTTTTTATGATTTTTTTGACATACTATACTATGACTTTTTATTTTTTTCGACATACTATACTATGACTTTTTTTCGACATACTATACTATGACTTTTTATTTTTTTTCGACATACTATACTATGGCTTTTTATGATTTTTTTGACATACTATACTATGACTTTTTATTTTTTTTCGACATACTATACTATGGCTTTTTATTTTTTATTTTTTCAACATATTATACTATGACTTTTTATTATTTTTTTCAACATACTATACTATGACTTTTTATTTTTTTTCGACATACTATACTATGGCTTTTTATTTTTTATTTTTTCAACATATTATACTATGACTTTTTATTATTTTTTTCAACATACTATACTATGACTTTTTATTTTTTTTCGACATACTATACTATGGCTTTTTATTTTTTATTTTTTCAACATACTATACTATGACTTTTCATATTACTTTTTTTTCGACATACCAAACTAAGACTTTTTATGACTTTTTTTCGACATACATACTACATACCATTTGACAAAAAAAATGTCCTGTATTATACTCTGACTTATTTTTTAAACTTTTTATGACTTTTTTTCGACATACTATACTATGGCTTTATTTTTTTCGACATACTATACTAAGACTTTTTATGACTTTTTTTCGACATACTATACTATGACTTTTTATTTTTTTCGACATACTATACTATGGCTTTTTATGACTTTTTTTCGACATACTATACTATGACTTTTTTTCGACATGCTATACTATGACTTTTTATTTTTTTCGACATACTATACTATGACTTTTTATGACTTTTTTTCGACATACATACTACATACCATTTGACAAAAAAAAAAAAAAATTGGGCATTTTAGGCCTTTATTAATATATGACAGCTGAAGACATGAAAGGGGAGAGAGGTGGAATGACATGCAGCAAAGGGCCGCAGGTTGGAGTCGAACCCACGGCTCCTGTATCAGGGAGTAAGCCTCTACGTGTGGGTATACGCTCTAACAGATGAGCTAGCCAGACACCATGCTATTACTTTTTATGACATACTATTTAATGATGCTCTCACAGCTTGATGAAGGCCTCAACGACCGAAACGCGTTGCCTCTTCTTAATGATTTATTCTATGACTTTTTTTCCGACATACAATACTATTGATTTTTTATTTTTACAAATTAAACAGCCCATCTGCAACAGATATTTACTGTTTAATGTTAAAGGTAGAGGGAGAGGTGCAGGTTGGAGTTGAACTCTTGGCTCCTGCATCAGGGAGTAAACCTCCTTGTATGGGCACGCGCTCTACCAGGTTAGCTACCCGGGCACCTTATATTATTTTTGGTGACATACTGCACTATTGACTTTTTAATTTTGACAAATTAAATAGGCCATCTGCAACAGATTAATTAACAATCATTTCGGGCCACGTGTCTCCCTCCGGTATCGGTACGACTTTCTCCGACTTTTTATGACTTTTTTTGGAACAAACTATCAGAATCAGAATCAGATTTATTAACCAAGTACAACGCTGCTCATAAGTTTATGAACCCATGCTAAAGTCAACTAAAAAGAGGAATAAAAAACTCTTTTGGAAATTGATCTTAATGCCACAATAAAAAAAATATAGGGGGCGTAAGTCAGTACACCCCTATGTTAAATTCCCATAGAGGCAGGCAGATTTTTATTTTTAAAGGCCAGTTATATGCCCCCTGTATTTTAAGGAAGAATATTTATTTATTTACGATACATTATTCATTCACAAAGAAAATTGGTGTCCTTAAAGGTTGGATTTTTCCTATTTTTTTCAATTAAGGCATTACAGTTTTTTCCGATCGCTATGACAATTTTTTCAATACTTTTAACAACTTTCCTAAACTCTTAACACAGTTAGCACAACATCCGTCTGTGTAGGCTATACATTTAACCCATTTCTTGCTTCTTTGACACAAAATGCATACAGTTAACACAAATGTAAAATGCTTGAATTTCTTTTACACACAAGCTCAACCAAGACCAAAACAATGGATTTTTACTGACCAATTTGCAAATGCTTTCACACTGTATGTCAGAGCAGATAACATCATGTTCTTAACCTAACGTATAGGCTAAAGTGAAAGTGAACAGCTGTTCACAAATTAACTTAAATATACCCCCTCCATTTTATTCCATTGCTACTGAGAAACAGCTGATTGAAGTTATGCAAATAGATCAATCACAGCTGATTGATATCTAGGAAACACACTCAGGTGTTGAGGTTCTTTCAATTGCATGACCATATGTGACTGTACTGTAGTAGTACATACAGTAAAAGAGGACTATGTTACTGTACTGTAGTAGTACATACAGTTAAAGAGGACTATGTTACTGTACTGTAGTAGTACATACAGTAAAAGAGGACTATGTGACTGTACTGTAGTAGTACATACAGTAAAAGAGGACTATGTGACTGTACTGTAGTAGTACATACAGTAAAAGAGGACTATGTTACTGTACTGTAGTAGTACATACAGTAAAAGAGGACTATGTGACTGTACTGTAGTAGTACATACAGTAAAAGAGGACTATGTGACTGTACTGTAGTAGTACATACAGTTAAAGAGGACTATGTTACTGTACTGTAGTAGTACATACAGTTAAAGAGGACTATGTTACTGTACTGTAGTAGTACATACAGTTAAAGAGGACTATGTTACTGTACTGTAGTAGTACATACAGTTAAAGAGGACCTATTTGGGCTGCTTTTGTGTGGAAAATGAACAATACAGATGAACACAAAGAAAGTAAAAAAATTGCTGCACGAGTGAGAGGAAGACGAGTACCAGGACAATTCTGTCTCTGTCTTCTTTTTCTCATACAGTAAACCGTACATCCTATAAAGCTACTCTGAGATGGGTCATTCATTTTTTGTATTGAATTTCTGCAGAAAAAGAAACTAAATGCATGCATTTACTAAACCCAACAAAACAAAAATGTAGAGAGGCTTCAAGAGAAACTGCAGTGTAAAACACAATCTCAAGTCAATACAATATACTGTTGTCTGTTGTATAAGGGCAGACCTGACACATATGAAATAATGCAGTTTCTGTAATTCCATCTGATGTTAGTGTTTGTATGACATTGTGCAGTGATTGACTAAATGTTCCTGTTGGGAGAGAACATGTCTTAGTGTTCTGGAAGAATTATTGGACTTAGACACATGATTGCATTGTTTTGGTGGACACAGTGTATTGTGTTAGTAAATTATTTTATTTTGAAAATTAGTGTTAGAGTTTAGTTTTCAATGTGTGATTTTGAGCATGAAATTAACTGTTTTGTCAGTTGTGTGTTGTAGGTGTAGGTTGTGTGTTAAGAGTTTAGGAAAGTTGTTAAAAGTATTGAAAAAATTGTCATAGCGATCGGAAAAAACTGTAAGATCAATTTCCAAAAGATGATTTTTTTTATTCCTCTTTTTAGTCGACTTTAGCATGGGTGTCCTATACTCAGGAGTAGCACTGTATACTTACACATACACAAGGAATATGACTTTGGTAATGGACATGTAGTAGTAAACATTCAGTAGACACATAGTAATACAGACACATACTGTACAATAGAGACAACATTATACATATAGGCACATAGCAACATAATACACAGAAATACAAATATACAAATAAGACATAATATCAAGACAAGTACACATGGAGTTGGATACTATGATTTTTTTTGACTTCGTTTATGACTTCTTTGTACTTTTTTCGACATAACATACTGTGATTTTATTTATTCCTCATTAGTCAGCTGTAGCTGTTTCTAGATCGTGTGGTTTTTTTACAGCCTGGAATTAAAAGTCTCTTTCCAGAAGGAAGAAGCTGTCATTTTAAGAATGGAATCGGTTATCCTCCTTATCAGTGTGGATGTCGTCTGTAGAAGCTGGACAGACACCAGGCTGGGTGTGTGTGTGTGTGTGTGTGTGTGTGTGTGTGTGTGTGTGTGTGTGTGTATGTGTGTGTGTGTGTGTGTGTGTGTGTGCGCGCGTGAGTGTGTGTGTGTGGGGTCATTCAGAGTTCAGTGGGACTCTCAGGTAACTTCATTTCTCCTGCAGGTGCGTGTCGGCTTCAGCGGGTAAAAGGATCCTCCGTAAACACTTTCAGCCACGTTGGGTTTTTTTGGGGGCGACCGGTGAAGCCATGGAGACACACACACACACACACACACACACACACACGCACGCACGCACGCACGCACGCACGCACACACACACGCACACACACATACACACACGCACACACGCACACACACATACACACACACACACACACACACACACACACACATAAATGTACACACGCACACATGCATGCACACACGCATGCACGCAGGCACACACACATACACACACGCACACACACACACCCACATGCACACACGCATGCACGCAGGCACACACACACACCCACATGGACATACACGCATGCACACACACAAACACACACATAAATGTACACACGCATACATGCATGCAAACATGCACACACATACACACACATACACACACACACACACACACACACACACACACACACACACACACAGATGATGACACCGTTGCAAATGCGATGCTGATTGGCTGGGTGGGCGGATGCCCTGCTCACGCTGTCTCGCTGCACGCTCTGACTACCTTCTTATATTCTATCTATGCTGACCACCGCTAAACACAAGACAGCGACAATGGCGACGATCAGGGAAATTCAAAGGTAGCGTTCTCGAACTGGAAGTACCGGCACTACTTCTCGCTCACTGAAATTAAAGGCAAGAATGTTTATGTAACATGCACGCTATGCCCAGGAAAAAAGACTTTATCCACGTCTGCCTCCAGCTACTCCAATCTTATACTTTGCTGAGTAACTAATTACTTTTACAATGTGGTAACTGAGTTACTGACTCAATTACTTTTTGGGAGAAGTAATTTGTAACTGTAACTAATTACTTTTTTAAAGTAAGATGACCAACACTGTTCACAAATAGAATAAAGCTGTCACAAATCTGAAACTGTTTTTAAGAATCTTTAGCCTCTTTAGGATAATTTAGTCCAGATTTGACAAGTCTAAGTGTAGTGGTTTTGGATCTGGACCTGGTCTCATGTGGTCTACACGCTGTGAATCAGAAGATTTAAGTTTCCCTTAAATTTCCCCTTAACTGCCGAATCGGAAGCTGCGAATCGGATGCCAACTTCAGCGTTATCACCGAATCCAGGATTCGGCTTCGGATTGGGCTGAATATTGGGTTTTTTGATGAGGTCCTGGTTTCTGCTGAACCTTAGAATTTTTTTCCCAGCGAACCGAACCCTACGCTTGCAATGCACGCGCTACGCTGGTCGACGTAATGACGCCGCCGTTGATTACGGGAAGGTGTTTACGTAGGTGGAGCGTTCAATGCAGTAGGCTGTGAGGAAGTGAAAATGGAACTCGTGAGCAGAAAAAGTGTAGTTAGGCAGTACTTTCAGTCAGAAGAAGACCATTCAACATGGCCGCGGGAAATAGGGGTGCGGAGGGTGCTGCAGCACCCCCTAGCGAAAGGAGAAACTACTACAACCATAATAATAAAAAAAAAAAAAAAAACATTTATTTTTAATACTTTGATTATTAATATAAACCTAATCCCTTTCATTACAAATTAAATGTAATACATTTTAAAATTTAGTAAGTAAGAAATAAACACATAATTTGTAATTGTATAATTCATAATCAAGAGTCGAGGCGCGCCGTGCGCCTCTGACGCCTCTGACGCTCATTCATGAGCGGTGAAGATAGTTGTGGAAACTTTCCCGGCTGGTCAACAACAGTACAGAAGTTAGCTAGCCACGGCACAAAAGCGCACAAAGGCAGAAAACTCAGCAACTGTAACTGAATGAAGTAGCGACCCTGCTAGCAACAGACGACGAGGGAGCTAATCTTGTAAACCGAGCTAGCAGCGCCAGGGTAGCCGCAGAGGGAACATCAACGTCACCTCAGTGCTGCCAGCCTCGGGGTCACACTTCCTGGTAGACGTTTTTGGAGATGAGGATTTTTTTTTTTGTTGTGTTATGACTGCAACACAAGGTAATAACGCTGGTTTACTATTGTTATGCTGCCGCTGTGCAGTAAATCCCCATGATTTATCAGTTGTTCAGTAACAGTTCAACTGAAAGTTTATACGAATTATTGGAGATAATTGTGTTTTTTTACACTCGTGTAAAGCCTAGCCTACGTATTGGAAAACCAGAATGAGGTCACACCTATTTTTAATTATCCTACTGTATTGTTATAAAATCATTAGGTCCAGCTTAACACGCGTTAATAACTTCTGATACACTAGGCCAAATATCTTTATGCCTTTAATTTGCTTTTGCTGTGCTACAAAAACTTAAGGCTGCATTTCTCTATTTCAGTGTTTGTGTCAGGACTGACTGGCTTGCTTCACTTTGATTTAATATACTGTAATTCAGTGATGTGTTACCCTTGTGTTTTGTGGCTCTGTTTTTGAGCTTGTAGTAGCATATTCTGTACCATTGTTGTAGCTTTGTGCCTATATCCTGCGTTACCCGTGCCTAGTTTGTTCTGTCTTGGATTTTGGACTTTATTCTTGTGTTACGCCCCGTAGCTAGGGGTATCAGGACATATCATAAAACCAGATGGAATTGGTATTATAAAAGGAAATTTATTCCAGAATCAGGCAAATGACAACAAACAGTGCTCAAACAAAAGGACAAGTGGGCCGATGGGTGCTGCGGAAAACAAAAACAGAATATAACAAAAGGAGATCTTCAAAAGGAAGACTATTTCTAAATCTAAATGAAAAAAAAAGCTTAAATACTTGGTTAATCACAAAACAGTACTCACAGCACCCCTGATCCTAGTGTGACTAATACAACACAAATTGACTAAATGCAGGAAGGATATCAGTTTTTAGCTCTTACTCCTAGGCCCACGTCCTCACACTCTCAAACAGTTTCTCCACAAAGTCTGGTCTGGCAGCTGCCCTCAGCTGCAAACAATTAGGCTCTTTAAGCTGGAGGCAGAGTTGATTGACTCCTCTCGATTGGCCAGTCAGGTGGTGGCCTGCCGCACCAATCAGCAGCTCCCTTCTCCAGGCACTGGGCGGGGCTTTCCTGGTCCATCCAATCAACAGCACGGGATGGCACAGCCTGCTTTGCATCTCATATCATACTCCATTATAACACACACACACACACACACACACACACACACACACACACACACACACACACACACACACACACACACACACACACACACACACACACACACACACGGGTGTTGCCGGCAGCCGTAACCTCTTGTTTTAGTTTTTTCGCTTGTGTTGCCTGTACCTGTGTTCCAGTTTTATTACCGAAGCCTTAGTACTCTGTTTTGACACCACAAAGTGCCTTTGTTTTAATAAATAGAGATATTTTGTCTTCATCTTGACCGTATGGGTATGAAAGAAATTTAACTTGGTTAAATAGCGATAACGGTCTATTATTTCCCGGTGTTTTGGGATCAGTAGCCCACGGCAGGCTGATTACGGTCTTGGATAGGCTATTTATATGAATTAAATATCTATACAGTTCAGTAAATTGTGATGGATGCAGTTTGGTGTGTGGTGGTTGACTTTGGCTGAAAACATCACTCTGGAAAATTTGTCAGCACCCCCAAATCAAAAATATGTTCCAATATCTGCCATTCAAGTCCAGCTACATGTTCAATCTACAATGCTGATTAGTCTGGTGGTGGCGAGGACCCTAAACTATACACAACATCACCGCTGTTACAACATCTGGTAGGAAACATCCGGAAGAATACGAGTTGTGATGAAGGAATCTACAGACAGCAGCCAGAATGCAGCAACTTCAGGTACGGCAAAGGAAGGACAGTCACTGTTTACTTCATTAATGTGTTGACTGTGTTCATGGACTGATGATGGGACGAGGATTCAGCAGAATCTCAACCAGGGGATTCGGTATTCGGTCCGAAACCCCAAAAATCTGGCTTCGGTGCATCCCTAGTAGAAATAAAATAAAATTGATCATGATTTTAGATTGGAATTATTTAACAAAGTTGAAGTAAAAGCTGATGTGACGCACACTGCTCTGACATTTGGGACTTTCACTCCCAAAATGAGCTCCTTTATAATTAAAGAAACTGCTTCTCCGTGGCGAGGAGAAACGTCCCGTACAAACCGAGAGTATAAAGTGAATCCTGGATGTTTTCGGGACAAAGGCAGCATGATTAAAGCGAGGCAGCAGATTGCATCAGCGTGCCTGTGATTTGGACTCCGGTTACACACCTGTCTGCAGATAGCGCGGCTCGGCTTACCTGCCGGGAGCGACTATCGGCTCCATCAGACAGCTGCCAGCCTGCTGATGAAGAGAGCCTGGCACATAGACAGCCAATAATATGTCTCTTTAAAGCACACGTGTTAAACTCGAGGCCCGGGGGCCAAATCCGGGCCCCTCGCAGACTTTGATCCGGCCCGCGTATTAATTTAGGCTCACAATACATTTTGGCCGGCATGGTTTTTGTCATTTTTTCAACGTTTTGTCTCTTCTTCTGCCACTTTCGCAGACTTTTGGGCTTTACAGTATTTTCACCGTTTTTGGCACTTTTTTCTATGTTTTTGGCATATTTATTTCTACATTTTAGTCACCGTTTTTGGCACTTTTTTTCACCGTTTTTGGCACTTTTTCTGACGCTTTTGTAACCTCTTTGGTGATTTTTTTCTATGACGTCAGGTGCTACAGCGGATTCCCTACCAAAGCCTCCCCAAACGCAGTCAACATAATGTGTTTGTCTTTATTGCTTCGTTTTTGGCACATTTTTTTCTACTTTTTTGGCACTTTTTGTCACCGTTTTTGGCACATTTTTTTCTACTTTTTGTCACCGTTTTTGGCACATTTTGTCACTGTTTTTGGCACATTTTTTTCTACTTTTTTGGCACTTTTTTTTCTACTTTTTTGGCACTTTTTGTCACCGTTTTTGGCACTTTTTTCCTACATTTTTGGCACATTTATTTCTACGTAAATGTGCCAGATTGAGATAGGTGGGCAAACGTATTTTTGTCTCAGTGTGTGCATTGTCTTAGTCCGGCAGCACCGCCGCTAGCTTAGCTTAGCGTAGTGAATGGAATCCTTTGTTGCCGGTTAGCATGTCGTGAGTAAAAGTGAGCCAACAACAACAAAAAACAACCTAATTACTTATTGTGGCCTGCGTATTCACAACGAGTACAAATAGCAACGCAGATTAAGACTAGACCATTTCTAGGCAGATATTGACTTGGGACTATATTGGGTGGAAGTACAGCCGAAGCACTGCTATGTGTATGTAAAAATGTCTGAATTCGGAGTTTAAACTCAAAAACACTGTTCACGTTACCCTAATCCTCTTCCTTTATCACTAAACTGTCTGAGGCTCAGTGTCTCTGTAGACGGATCACATAGAAACATCCCATAATAACACGAAACAAGGATGAAATCAACAGTAAAGCTTTATTGACACAAACACTTTGACATCAGATAGTGCTTTACAGAAAATTAAGAAAACAAACAAACAGTCGGGTTGAAAAAGTGACTTCTCGTGTTCATGATCTAAAAATAAATTAGAAATAAATCTGACTGTTAGAAGATTTTAAAGTCCAGACAGTGTGTCTGTGTGTGTGTCTATGTATGTGTGTGTGTCTATGTATGTCTGTGTGTGTGTGTGTATGTGTGTGTGTGTCTATGTATGTATGTGTGTGTGTGTGTCTATGTATATCTGTGTGTGTCTATGTATGTGTGTGTGTGTCTATGTATGTATGTGTGTGTGTGTATGTGTCTATGTATATATGTGTGTGTGTGTCTATGCATGTGTGCGTGTGCCTATGTATGTGTGTGTATGTGTGTGTGCCTGTGTGTGTGTGTGTGTATGTGTCTGTATGTATGTGTGTGTGTGTATGTGTGTGCCTGTGTGTGTGTGTAGCCTATGTGTGTCTATATATGTATGTGTGTGTGTATGTGTGTGTGTGTATGTGTGTGCCTGTGTGTGTGTGTGTATGTGTGTGTATATGTGTGTGTCTATGTATGTATGTGTGTGTGTATATGTGTGTATATGTGTGTGTGTATATGTGTGTGCCTGTGTGTGTGTCTATGTATGTATGTGTGTGTGTGTGTGTGTGTGTGTGTGTGTGTGTGTGTATATGTGTGTGGTACCAGGATGTAACGTTACTCATACCTCTCTCTAAAGGCCGTCCAGTCTCTGTGTGGTTAGCTTAGCTTAGCACAATGACTGCACGCAGCAGGAAACGCCTGAAAATTAAATCCGACAGAAAATCCCTCCCAAATCAGGGGACAGTTAGTTTGGTTTTGAGTTAAAGTCAGATTCATTAATGAGCAAATAAAAGAGTTTGGCTCCAACTTTCCTGGGACTAAAACAATATGTATAAAGTATAAATGACGCTGACATGAAAGGTGACTTCAGTTGGTTGTTGCTTAAATCAGAACTATTTCTCCATTTTTAAGAGGGATGAAATAACATTGGTTTAACGTTGTAAAGTTACGAGTGTCTGGGGATTAAAGAAGTCAAGCTAAGCTAGCTAGCTAAAATTGTCGGGAGAAAAAAACTCAAAAAAGAGACGACGTCAAAAGGCGACAAAGTAACAAAAAAACGTTAACAAAAACTCCAAAAAAAAAACCTTGAAAAACTAGAATCGATTCAAAATAATAACTCCAAAAAAGAGACAAAAGGCAACAAATGTCGAAAAAGCTAGATTTCTTTTTTGGAAAAAGCTCCAAAAATAAACTTGAAAAAGGCGACAAAAAATTGCCAACAGAAAACTCGAAAAATCCGAAAAATTGTCGGAAACAAATTTCGGAAAAAGCGACAAAGAAATGTTGACAAAAACTCAGAAAAAAAATTTTTTTCTCCCAAAATAACTCCAAAAAAAGAGACATAAGGCGACAAATGTCGAAAAAGTGCCAAAAAAAAACTTGAAAAAGGCGACCAAAACTCCCCAAAAATTGCCAAAACATGGAAAAAAAAAACGAATTTCGGAAAAATCGCCCAAAAAACGAGAATCATTGATTCAAAAACCAACGGAAAACTTGAAAAATTCGAAAACTTGAAAAAAGAGACGACGTCAAAAGGCGACAAATTTCGGAAAAAGCAAAAAAAAACGTTTTTTTTTAAAATAACTCCAAAAAAGAGACATAAGGTGTTGAAAAATCGCCAAAAAAACCTTGAAAAAGGCGATAAAAAATTTCCAAAACATCAAAAAAAAACGAATTTCGGAAAAATCGCCAAAAAAACTTTGACAAAAACAAAAAAAAAACCTCAAAAAACGAGAATCATTGATTTCAAAAACCAACAGAAAACTTGAAAAATCCGAAAAATTGTCGGGAGAAAATAACTTGAAAAAAGAGACAACGTCAAAAGGCGACAAACGTCGGCAAAAGCAACTCAAATTTAGAGAAAAGTGCCCAGAAAAACTTGAAAAAGTCGAAAAAACGTAAAGTTACGAGTGTCTGGTGATTAAAAAAGTCAAGCTAACTAGCTAGCTAGCGAGGTGGCGTATCTCGTGCGAGACGAGAGATGTAGTTCACGGAGCGGTTTCACACAAAACTACGTAGAACTACGACAAACTGAGACTTTCTTCCCTTTAAACTGACAAACAGCATACGTGTTACGGATTACATACTTTTTAGGCAGCAACCAAACTGCCTTTTAAAGTGCTCATATTATGCTTTTTGGCTTTTTCCCTATCCTTTATTGTGATATATATCTGTTTTTGTGCACGTTATAGGTTTACACGTTCTGACTGGCTAGTAGTCCTTACCTAGGTACTGTCAGGGCCCTCATACTCTACTTCTGACTGGCTAGTAGTCCTTACCTAGCTACTGAGCATGTGATCTTACCTAGCTACTGAGCATGTGCGACTGCCAACAAAGATGTTACAGCAGTGAGAGGTCTCACTCTGTAGCTAAAACAGAGAGCTGAACACAGGGTGAAAAGAGGAGCTGCAGCAATGAGCAGTACAACTAAAATATGGTGTTTTTTGAAAATTAAACCATGTAAACCCATTTCTGGTACAAAATCTAAAATACAATTATGAACCTGAAAATGAGCATAATATGTACACTTTAAAAAGAGATCTGATAGATTAGAAACACAACATAAAAAAATATTATTACAGTTTAATTTGACAAGAACATACATGAGTACGAGACTCGTGGAAACATCTGAGGAAGTCGGCAGCAGGTTTTCTCCGTCACGTTGGAGCGCGGAGGTTCCCTGCGGCCAGCAGACGCTGGCGTCTTCTCTCCATCGCCTGCTGCTTCTTCAGCTCGATCTCTGCCGCCGAACACTTACCCACAACTGCAGAGAAAACACACAAGACACTGGCTGGGTTTCCATCCACTTGTCAATCGAACGTTGAGATGTCGAGATATTAAAGGGTGTGTCTAAAGAAGGAAACGGCTTTGCTCGGTGTGGACTAGGGCTGCAGGAAACAAATTAAATAAATAAAAATAAAATTTTAATATGTGCCAGGGCTCGTCATTAAAGGTCCCATGACATGGTGCTCTTTGGATGCTTTTATATAGACCTTAGTGGTCCTCTAATACTGTATCTGAAGTCTCTTTATATAGACCTTAGTGGTCCCCTAATACTGTATCTGAAGTCTCTTTATATAGACCTTAGTGGTCCTCTAATACTGTATCTGAAGTCTCTTTATATAGACCTTAGTGGTCCCCTAATACTGTATCTGAAGTCTCTTTATATAGACCTTAGTGGTCCCCTAATACTGTATCTGAAGTCTCTTTATATAGACCTTAGTGGTCCCCTAATACTGTATCTGAAGTCTCTTTATATAGACCTTAGTGGTCCTCTAATACTGTATCTGAAGTCTCTTTATATAGGCCTTAGTGGTCCCCTAATACTGTATCTGAAGTCTCTTTATATAGACCTTAGTGGTCCCCTAATACTGTATCTGAATTCTCTTTCCTGAAATTCAGCCTTGGTGCAGAATTACAGCCAACAGAAAACTTGAAAAATTCGAAAAATTGTCGGGAGAAAAAAAATTCGAAAAAAGAGACAAACATCAAAAGGCGACAAATTTCGGGAAAGCGGCAAAAAAACGTTGACAAAAACTCAGAAAAAAAAAAACGTAGATTATTTCCCCCCCCCCAAAATAACTCCAAAACCACCAAAAAAAAAAAACCTTGAAAAAGGCGAAAAAATCTCCCCAAAAAATTCCCAACGGAAAACGTGAAAAATCCGAAAAAAAAAAAAGAAAAGACAACGTCAAAAGGCAACAAACGTCGGCAAAAGCAACTCAAATTTCGGGAAAAGTGCCCAGAAAAACTTGAAAAAGTCGAAAAAACGTTGAAAAATATTCCCTCATACCGTGCTGCCGTAGTGTGGACGCGCTCTTACCTTTGCTGGTTGCCGTAGAAACCGCGTTGCTTGGCTTCTTGAAGGTGAACTGGTCTTTGCGGGCGTTTCGGTGCGGCGCCGACTGGCCCGGCCCGCTGCCCTGCACGCACGGCGAGGCGCTTGAAGTGTTTTTGGCTTGTGTGCACCTGAAAGAATCCGTCGCTGTGACGTAAGAGACGGCGGCCAATGACGGGCCAGCAGGGAGACGCGTTGTTGGGGTTAGGGTCTGTTTTTGGCGGGGGAAAGCTTGCTGATTGGCTGGCGGGAGCTTCCTGTTGGACGGCTGTAGAGCCGCTCTCTGGTGCGCGGGGAGAGCCCGTGTGGCGGGAACGCTCTCCGCGCTCTGGATCTGGTTCTCGAGGTCGTCGCACATCTCGCACAGCAGGTCGTCGTCGGCCGGGTCGTCCCACGCCGGCTCGGACGAGAAGAACGGCGACAGGTCCTCGTCTGGGACGTCGGAGACGGCCGGCGCCGCGCCGCCGCGAGACGAAACTACCGCCGGGCTCGCCGGAAAGCTTCCAGCCGCGTTCGCAGCGGTCGAGTGCGACGACGCGGCCGTGTTGTTTCTGGGAACAGAAGTCCTTTGAGGAAAC
>NC_050176.1:27670937-27675937 GCF_008315115.2 Sander lucioperca
AAGTCTGCCTGCCTCTATGGGAATTTAACATAGGGGTGTACTGACTTATGCCCCCTGTATTTTAAGGAAGAACATTTATTTATTTATTAACGATACTTTATTCATTCACAAAGAAAATTGGTGTCCTTAAAGGTTGGATTTTTCCTATTTTTTTCAATTAAGGCATTAAGATCAATTTCCAAAATATGATTTTTTTATTCCTCTTTTTAGTCAACTTTAGCATGCTCATGAGCAGCACTGTACCTATGTATGCAGCCACGGCATAGATTTTACGCAGAAGTACAAATCGCGCTTTACCAGTAAATATACGTTTTCCAACTAATTCAGACACAGGAAATGAAGTGTTTGAAGCTCAAAAGGTTTTGGGGGGGAGGGACCCACATACCCACATACCCCCCCCCTCCTCCCCGATGTTGAACCAAAACCTACTCCCTTGGCGATATAGCCTGGATAAACCCTGACAAACTTCCGGCAAATTTGAGATTTGCTCTGCCAGTCAGTCTGGCCAGGAGCCCATTCAAGCCCATTTCCAATTTTTCCAAAATCGAGGCACCAATCACAACCGTTGAGGCGGGCTTTACACCAATCACAACCGTTGAGGCGGGCTTTACACCAGTCACAACCGTTGAGGCGGGCTTTACACCAGTCACAACCGTTGAGGCGGGCTTTACACCAATCGCAACCATTGAGGCGGGCTTTACACCAATCACAACCGTTGAGGCGGGCTCTACACCAATCGCAACCATTGAGGCGGGCTTTACACCAATCACAACCGTTGAGGTGGGCTTTACACCAATCGCAACCGTTGAGGCGGGCTCTACACCAATCGCAACCGTTGAGGCGGGCTCTACACCAATCACAACCGTTGAGGCGGGCTTTACACCAATCGCAACCGTTGAGGCGGGCTCTACACCAATCGCAACCGTTGAGGCGGGCTCTACACCAATCACAACCGTTGAGGCGGGCTCTACACCAATCACAACCGTTGAGGAGGGCTTTACACCAATCATAACCATTGAGGAGGGCTTTACACCAATCACAACCGTTGAGGAGGGCTTTACACCAATCACAACCGTTGAGGCGGGCTTTACACCAATCGCAACCGTTGAGGCGGGCTTTACACCAATCGCAACCGTTGAGGCGGGCTCTACACCAATCGCAACCGTTGAGGCGGGCTCTACACCAATCGCAACCGTTGAGGCGGGCTCTACACCAATCGCAACCGTTGAGGCGGGCTCTACACCAATCACAACCGTTGAGGCGGGCTCTACACGCTGCAACATGCTCGCTGGTTGAGATGTTTTTCCATCGCTCCGATTGGTGCGCCCAGAGGCATTTGAGCGGCGTGCGTTGGCGACGCCCCTTTGGAAATGGGCTGTGAATGAAGCTTCCCCAGAGCCTTCAGGCTATTGGCGATATCTAATCCCACCAACCCAACCGTGCTACTGACCTTTGGAGCGATCCGTTTAACGATCTCTGAGATGTTCACAACTCCGACCGGCGGTTTCTTGCCTCTTTTACCTGAAGAGAAAATCAGAATCACCACGCAGCTTAAAACCTTCTTTCGTTGACCAAAAGTCCCAAAAAAATAAAAAAGAAATCAACCTTCAACTGTGATTCTTCTAAAAGATGTTACATTTACAATGGTATAAACCACAGAGAAGTGGCTAGAAATGTCAACTATTCAGTCAGTCAGAGCTGCAAAGATGTGATTGATTAGTTGTCAACTATTGATTTAATTGCCAACTATTTAGATAATCGAAGAGATTTGAGTAATTTAAAAAAAAAATGAAAAACAGTGAAACTTCTCTGATGTCAGCTTGTTAAATGTGAATATGTTGTAGTTTATTCTCTCCTCTGTGGCAGTGTTTACATTCTTGTCTTTTCATAGTCATAGTTAATATTTAATAAGCTATTGCACGGTTCACTTTTGCACTACCACCACTGCACACACTCTACCACAGAGCACCTTATCAGGGTCATTACATTACATGGTCAGTCCATACCAGACCTTTGGGATCACTTCACTAATTGTTAACTCTTTACATTTCTGTGAGTGATTTTTATGTATGTGAGATATATGTGTGTTTGTTGTGTTATGGTTGTCTAAGCTACTGGATGCCTAAAATTTCCCTCAAGATGAATAAAGTGTCTGTCTGTCTGTCTGTCTATCTATATGTCTGTTTGTCTGTCTGTCTGTCTGTCTGTCTATCTATATGTCTGTCTGTCTGTCTGTCTATATGTCTGTCTGTCTGTCTATCTATATGTCTATCTATATGTCTGTCTGTCTGTCTATATATCCGTCTGTCTATCTATGTCTGTCTGTCTGTCTGTCTGTCTGTCTATCTATGTCTGTCTGTCTGTCTGTCTGTCTATATGTCTGTCTGTCTATCTATATGTCTGTCTGTCTGTCTGTCTGTCTGTCTGTCTATATGTCTGTCTATCTATATGTCTGTCTGTCTATATGTCTGTCTGTCTATCTGTCTTTGACCAGCTCACCCAGAGACTGAAGTCAGGACACATTCAGAAACCGTATCTCACTCTAAACAGCATGGATGGATTTTCCCAAGTTTGTATGTGTGTGGAAGCACCAGAGACACAAAATAATTCCCCAAATCCCAGAAAAAGTGATTTTTTTTCTTAAAGGAACACGCCGACTTATTGGGACTTTAGCTTATTCACCGTAACCCCCAGAGTTAGATTAGTCCATACATACCCTTCTCATCTCCGTGCGTGTTGTAACGCTGTCTGACGGTTCCACCGGTAGCTTAGCCTAGCACAGAACCTGCAGGTAACTGGTTCCAACTAGCCTAGCTTAGCACAGAACCTGCAGGTTACTGGTTCCAACTAGCCTAGCTTAGCACAGAACCTGCAGGTAACTGGTTCCAACTAGCCTGCTGCTCCCAATAAGTGACAAAATAACGCCAACATGTTCCTATTTACATGTTGTGATTTGTAGAGTCTTGCTGCGAGCAAATCACTCCGCCCAAGTAGCAGAAGTAGCAGTGCTTCGCCTTCTGAGAATATAGTTCCCAGTTTGTATACGGTTAGAAGATGGCTGTGTCTCATGTGACCTTGTTATTTATACACGCTGTGACTATACAAATCACAACATGTAAATAGGAAAATGTTGGCGTTATTTTGTCACTTATTGGGAGCAGTAGGCTAGATGGAACCAGTTACCTCCAGGATCTGTGCTAAGCTAGGCTAGATGGAGCCGGTTACCTCCAGGATCTGTGCTAAGCTAGGCTACCGGTGGAACCGTCAGACAGAGTTACAACAGGCACAGAGATGAGAAGGGTATGTATGGACTTATCTAACTCTGGGGGTTACGGTGAATAAGCTAAAGTCCCAATAAGTCGGCGTGTTCCTTTAATATGGGCACTTTAACATGGGATCACTTTTGGAAGAGCTGAAGTTTACCAAGTCTGTTGGGTGACGGAGAGGTGGCGTCCCAGATGATGTCCTGCTGAAAGTCAGAGTCGTTGTGCGGAGATTCGGCACTGACGGCTCGGGGTCTCTGGATCCTCGTCGGGGTCTTAAAATCTGGAGGAGAAGGAACGCCAACAGCCGATTCAGGAACAGATTCAGAAACAACAACAACAACAACAGGGGTTTCCCTAGGGTTGGGTACCGAAACGCGGTGCCAATAGGGCACCGGTTTCGACGTAAACGGTAGTAACGAGACCGAATAAGAACGAACATTTCGGTTCCTCATTTCGGTGCCTGAAGCATCGCTGCACAGAACGCTACGTTACCGTTAGCTAGTAGCTGGATTAAACCCAACGGTTAAACTGCTGGCAGCTTACGTTAAACGGTGTAACGTATGACTGTATTTCCCTGGAGAGGACTCCAACAGCGGGACGTAACGGTCTGACTGCAGCTGCCGTTGTCGGAAAATCAACACAGACGGTGCGTTCACTTGAAACTCGCCAGCCTCGTGGTGCATTCAAAGTTATTGTATAATACCCTTTTCCCATCTGGTGCTTGTTTTTGTCGTTTACCAGCAATTTATGAAATAAGTCATTGTTATAAGTTATTATTACATTATTAATCAATCATTTCATTTTGACCATATGGCCTTAGCAATACACAAGGCGTTCTTTAATGTCGCCAACTGTCGTTTTGTGCTACTTTTTTATATTTTATATTATATACATTATAAATATATTATATATATTTCGGTTCAGGCACTGGCACCGTTTTTAAAAGTATCGTTTTAGCACCGGTATCGGAAAAAACCCAACCCTAGTTTTCCCCAAGGGGGTAAGCGAGCGTCCACAACCCGTAGCTCCTATGGCGCCATTTTGGTGCTACCAAGCCATCAGCTCCCGTTAGCATCCCATTGACTGCCATTCATTTTGACGTCACTTTGACAGAGAATAACTTTACATCTGAAGAGTTTAAAGACTCTATTTGTCCGTTGTTTATTTCTAAAGAAACACGACAATGTATAAAAGGCTCCATTACCTTGTACCTCACGTTATGGCTCCGTAGCAGACGTTTTTATAAAAATAGGCTAACGATTGGGTCATAACCACGAGACTTACTGTCGCACAGTAGAGGAATTACCGTATAGTACAGGAGAAGCTCTCAGGCAGTTTGGACTTCCATTAGCTGTTTAAGTTTAATTACTAATGTTAACTATCATTTTAGTGATCAGTAATTAGCCTGTGTCTATGTTATCTCCTTACATATACCTACGCTCTCCGTCTCTGCTAGATTGGGAATGATTGAGATTTCTCTTGGCACAGCTACCAGAAGACTTCCAACTTTCAGACAGGTTGCTCACGTCACATCTACGTCTTCAAGCTCAGTTGGAGGCTGCTCAGTAACGCTCAGCCATCACCGGGAAAGATCTTCTAATATCCTTCACTGGTCTCCGTCCAGAGACACGGGACCTGTTGGTCCAGTTATTTAACGTCTATGGTTTCCCCTACCATTATAGGTGCCGCACCTAAGCTCAATTACTAGGGCTGGGACGATAATATGGTGCAACC
>NC_050176.1:27680937-27698437 GCF_008315115.2 Sander lucioperca
GGTACGGACAGCATGTATGTCCCAACAGGTGACGGTACGGACAGCATGTATGTCCCAACAGGTTACGGTATGGACAGCATGTATGTCCCAACAGGTTATGGTACGGACAGCATGTATGTCCCAACAGGTGACGGTACGGACAGCGTGTATGTCCCAACAGGTGACGGTACGGACAGCGTGTATGTCCCAACAGGTGACGGTACGGACAGCATGTATGTCCCAACAGGTGACGGTACGGACAGCATGTATGTCCCAACAGGTTATGGTACGGACAGCATGTATGTCCCAACAGGTGACGGTACGGACAGCGTGTATGTCCCAACAGGTGACGGTACGGACAGCGTGTATGTCCCAACAGGTGACGGTACGGACAGCATGTATGTCCCAACAGGTGACGGTACGGACAGCATGTATGTCCCAACAGGTGACGGTACGGACAGCGTGTATGTCCCAACAGGTGACGGTACGGACAGCGTGTATGTCCCAACAGGTGACGGTACGTCAGCGGCTGACAGATATAAACATGTCGGGAATTAATGTTGAGGCTTGCTACACGTAAATATCATTGCATTTTATCAGCCGTGGAGAGTAACTCTGCCTGTAGTGGAATGGCTTCGAATGACGACCAAAAGCGCTTGTCTTTTACTGTGACCATTTACTGTTCAATATGTTGCAGTTTTACAAACAAGAAAGTGAACAAATTCAGCCTGACGGACATGTTGCATCTCAGTAAGCTAGCAAGAGTAGCTACACAACAGACAACGTCCGTGTAGCGTACTTCAAAATAAAAGCACTTCCTGTGACGGTTCGCAGTAAAACTAAATTACTGTTAAATAAGGTTGTGTAGGCTACCTTTTCACAAATCAGCTGTAAATCAAGTACTGTAAATAATGTTAATAGTGAGTTTTAATCACACTATAATTGAACATTTCCTTTAGAGTGTTTTAACCTAAACAACATGAATTTCTTATTGAAGTGCTATAAACAAACATTTTACAACAATGCCGTACTTTTAATTGAGTATTTTCATTTTCTCCTACTTGCCTATTATACATTTTACTTATCTATTTTTTATAGATTTAGTTACTTTGCATATTTATATTAATTATACAAAATATGAATAATCTATGATGTATTAAAGTGGATAAAGAGGAGAATTTATTGATCCGGTGGTGAAATTCACAAGCTAGCTGCCAAATCAAACTTCCCCTGTTATTTTGGTGAAAGTAACTCAAAAGTAATGCAAAAGTAGTGTAACGCATTACAATTCAGAGACAGTAATATTGTAATATAACTAATTACTCTCAACTGACAGTAACTAGTAATCTATAATGTATTACATTTTGGAAGTAACTTGCCCAACACTGATAATAAACAAATACAAATATTAAAATCAAGTTCATAAAGTCACTTTCTTTGCATTCATTTGATTCCCAATCAAGATCCACTGGTAAGAATGGCTTTCCATTGTTAATATGGACTTAAAAATTGTTCTGAAATGCAAAATAATAGAATTTTAATCATGTGATAAACAGTGTTTGGAATAACGCCATTTAAAAGAATAGCGTTAGGTAATGACGTTATTTTTTCAGTAACGGGGTAATCTAACAAATTACTTTTCCCGTCGTTACAACGCCGTTAATGTTACTGGACATTAAATGCGGTGCGTTACTATGCATTGATTGAATAAACTGTGTAATCCGAACGCACCCCTGGCTCACAGCTAGTGAGGAGGTGGGTTAATAACGAGGTAAGCCATTATGATTGGCTAAGGCAGAGTCATGTTTCATGGTAGCCAATCAGAGCCAGAGCCACACACACACACACACACACACACACACACACACACACACACACACACACACACACACACACACACACACACACACACACACACACACACACACAACAGCTAAACAGAGATTCGATGAAGCAGCAGAGATGGCGAGTCAGGAGCAATCTGATGAGAATTTGGCGTTTTCAAGGTGGAGATATAAGCACTACTTCAAATTCATTGTGGTCAAAGGCGAGAACGTGCACGTAATGTGTACATTATGTCCAGGAGAGAAGACTTTGTCGACATCCGTTGTAAGCAACTCTAATTTAACGAAGCATCTTACAACGACCCACGCATCTACAAAGCTAGTGGCCAAAACCAGCGATACCTCCACCAGAGAGGATAGCTCGCCATCCACTAGCAAAGGAGGACTCGGAGCAAAGTCCTCCAAGCAGCAGAAGATACATCTTTCTGCCTCACAACTAAACAACTGCTTAAAAAAATCCAAATTCTTTGACATATAGCAACTTTTTTTTTTTAACAGTAACGCAAATAGTTACTTTCCCTGGTAACGAGTTACTTTTATCATAGAGTAATTCAGTTACTAACTCAGTTACTTTTTGGAACAAATAGTGAGTAACTATAACTAATTACTTTTTTAAAGTAACGTTCCCAACGCTGGTGATAAAACATGCGATTAATCGCGATTAACTATAGAAATTCAACAATTAATCGCGATTAAGAAAATGTAATCGTTTGACAGCCCTAGTTTTCAGGTTTTAAAGTTGTAAGAGAATAATACATCACGGACACAGCAATACAAGGTGTAAGGCCGGCTTCACGCTGCCTGCGTGGCGTGAGCGTGTCAGCTGCGTGGCGTGTCCGTTTTTATTTCGGCTCCCATGGTAACAGGTCAGAGCTTACACACTGCCTGCGTGACACGCACGTCTCAGGCGCCGAAAACGCGTGCATGCTAGAAATAGAACCGACGCCTATTTTTCACGCGACACGCGAGCGTGTTGGAAGCGTTTCCAGGCAACATAGAAATACGAAAAGATGTTTATATGTCATTTTGACACAAATACATGTTAATAAATGACATTTTGATGTTTGAAAGTCTCTAGTTTTTGATATAAATGTTGTTTAAATATTATATATATTGCACCTGTCAATACAGAACCAAATATTCTGTAGCCTATTTTGCCGTCAATACTGCCGACGTCTTTGCTGTAATCAGATCAGAATATATTTATGTTTAACATGAAGTATACTACTGCTTGGGTGCAGTAAATCATTGGGAAACATATGAGTGTACAGACGAGGCTAGCAGCAGCAGCAGCGCCGCGTCAGACACGTTTCTGGTGTGCAAAGACGTAGAAAACGCCACGCAGCTGACACGCAACAGAAACGCCACGCTCACGCCACACAGGCATTGTGTGGCCGGCCTTAGTGGGTAAGAAATGGTAAATGCTAAAAGAGAGTTGCCGTGAATCTTATTTTACAGCTAACAAGTAAAACATTAGCACTAACAACCTGCATACAAGATGTCCATTAAGACACACTGTAAACATGATTTACGTTTGTTGAGTTTAACTACAAAGCTGGCATTGCTATACCAAAAATAAATTAGGTTACAAAAAATACTTTCTTACCTAAAAAGAGTTTTTTCTTTCTAAAAATGTGCCGTGTCTGTCACCACCTGCTGTGCTGCTTCACAAGCAGCACTAGGGCGACAAAAGTGACAAAAAATTTGAAAAGAAAGTCAAAAAAAGAGACAAAAACTTTGAAGAAAAAAAGACAGTAGTAGAAAGTAATGAAGAAAGGCAAGAATAGGTCAAAACAAACGAGAAAACCTTCAAAAAAAGGAGACAGACTTCAAAAACTGAGACACAAACTTTGAAAAAAAGCGACAAACTTGGAGAGAAAAAAGACAGTAGAAGTAACGACAGCCTTGGAACTGAAAAACATCCATCCATCTTCGTCTGTTTATCCGGTCTCGGGTCGCGGGGGTAGCAGCTCCAGCAGGGGACCCCAAACTTCCCTTTCCCGAGCCACATTAACCAGCTCTGACTGGGGGATCCCGAGGCGTTCCCAGGCCAGGTTGGAGATATAATCCCTCCACCTAGTCCTGGGTCTTCCCCGAGGCCTCCTCACAGCTGGACGTGCTTGGACCACCTCCCTAGGGAGGCGCCCAGGGGGCATCCTTACCAGATGCCCGAACCACCTCAACTGGCTCCTTTCGACGCGAAGGAGCAGCGGCTCTACTCCGAGCTCCTCACGGATGACTGAGCTTCTCACCCTATCTCTAAGGGAGACGCCAGCCACCCTCCTGAGGAAGGACTGAAAAACATTTTTGCAAAAAATCTCACATACCCCCTACAGTCCTCCAGAGTACCCCTAGGGGGACACGTACCCCCTGCAGTCCTCCAGAGTACCCCTAGGGGGACACGTACCCCCTGCAGTCCTCCAATGTATCCCTAGAGGTACACGTACCCCCTGCAGTCCTCCAAAGTACCCCTAGGGGTACATGTACCCCCTGCAGTCCTCCAAAGTACCATTACAGGTACATGTACCCCCTGCAGTCCTCCAAAGTACCCCTAGGGGTACACGTACCCCCTGCAGTCCTCCAAAGTACCCCTAGGGGGACACGTACCCCCTGCAGTCCTCCAAAGTACCCCTAGGGGGACACGTACCCCCTGCAGTCCTCCAAAGTACCCCTAGGGTACACGTACCCCCTGCAGTCCTCCAGAGTACCACAGACCCCCTGCAGTCCTCCAAAGTATCCCTAGGGGTACACGTACCCCCTGCAGTCCTCCAGAGTACCCCTAGGGGTACACGTACCCCCTGCAGTCCTCCAAAGTACCCTAGGGGTACATGTACCCCCTGCAGTCCTCCAAAGTACCCTTACGGGTACATGTACCTCCTGCAGTCCTCCAAAGTACCCCTAGGGGGACACGTACCCCATTTGAGAACCACTGAGTTAAAAAGCATCATAATCATACAAATATAAAGAGTAGTATTCTCATAAATGTGACTGGACTCAACGGTAGAGCCCTAACCCAAACCCAGGATTTAAAAAAAAGACCGGTCTACCATTCACTGTTTTCCAAAAAGAGTGCAGCCCTGTTTCTCCCTCGCCTATACCGTGTGGACTGAGGTGAAATCTGAGCGATTCATCACCGTCCCGCTGGGCCATGGACATGCCGACCCTCCGCCTGGCTCGCAGCCAAACACGGATATGCACCATATTTCAAGGCCTGTGCGTCCGAATAGAATACCCTGCTGCTTCGGTGCACCGAGGAAGGAATCTGTGGCGGAGCTGTCAGGAAGGAAAGAGCCAGCTACCTGCTTTTCACATTACACTGGCTGGCAGCGGGCTAAATGGCTCTTTTCACTCCCCAGTAGACATTGTCCCGTCTTTGAAATGTGATCCGGGACGCCGGCGGAGGCCTCGTTAGAAAAAAAAGGTCAGAGTGCTCGCAGGCCGGCAGATCAGAGGGCAGTGTCAGATAATCTCACCAATCTATCACTGTCTGCTCAGGAGGGCCACAAACCGCACAACCAACTGCAGAGCTGCAAAGATTTATTGATTAGCTGGCAACCGTTAAAGCTCTTTTGTGTAATGTTTTGAGTTGATTCTCAGCAAAAAACCTTTGTTCTTTCACAAATATGTGCTCATTCACGGTGTAATTACTTCCACCAGCTAATCAAAGTGTTCTCGTAAGTGTAGAATCTGCCATTCAGAATCATTCAGAATACATACGAGCGGCTCGCTCGAATGACGGCCGCCATGTTGCGCCTCCATCTTTAAAATGCATTAGCCAAAGAGGGACATACCTCCGCCTTTCGCGCTTTTACACTCAGTGGCACCGTGACGAATGCCAGCCGGGAAATTGTACCTTTTGTGTGGGAGACCTGGGTTCAATTCCCACTGTGATACATCAACCAATGTGTCCCTGAGCAAGGCACTTAACCCCTATTTGCTCCAGAGGCGTGCAGCCTCTGATGTATAGCAATTGTAAGTCGCTTTGGATAAAAGCATCAGCTAAATGACATGTAATATAATGTAATGTAATGAGATTACTCGATCTGCTGGCAGATTTGAAAGCCTGTTGAAGATGGAGGATCGCGCTGATACTTTACTAACATTAGCTTGCATTCGTTTGGGAACCTGATAGCTGATGTTAGCAATGAAATGGTACCAAAATAACCAAAACGTAAAACTATTATTACACTGGAAGGAGCACTCACGGACGAAGTCGTACTTCTTGGAATAATACGGCCACCGTAGGAGTCAAAACGCAATCGGAATGGAAGGGGCTAGAAAGTAAAATTCAGTCGGTTGTCACATACAATTTCACCGCTAGACGGGAGAAATTCTTACACGATGTAGCTTTAACTGAATCGCCAACTATTTTGATAATCAGTCCTTCCAGAAAAATTAGTTTTTTTGCGATTGTTGCGGGCAAAAATCCTTGATTATGCGGTACGTTTTCTTAAAAAAATGCGACGGAATATGCGGGATATTTATGCAATTTTATGCGATGAAATTGCGGGAACTTGCAAAAACTGCGGTTTCATCGTGGCTTCATCGCGGGGTTCGCAGCTTTTCGATGATGTTCACGTCGCGTAATTACGTCACTTCATAACGTTCCCATGGCAACAGGGAAAAACGGCTGCTCTTGTGTGAAGTAAACGCAACATTTTTCAACTTTCTGCTAAGATATATGTGACTTTTTTTGCAACGAAAATGCGGGGATTATGAAATCATGCAAGCCGCATTTTAGACACAGATATGGAGATGCAAAAACTACCAGAAAGAGATGCCAAATGACCACAGAGACCCAAAACAACCCCAAAGAAAACTACCAAAAAGAGACACAACACGACTGCAAAGAGACACAAAATGTATGGGGAAAATTGCATTTTTTAAAATTGAAAAACAGAATATTGTTTTGAGGAAAGACGCCTAAACCTCCCGCCAAATACGTACTACTAAGTCTTCCACAAAGTGAGGGAAAACCAAGGGGGTAAGCCAGCCTCCACTACCTCCTATGGAACCATTTTGATGCTAACAAGCCGTTAGCATCCCATTGACTGCCATTCATTTTGACGTCACTTTGACAGAGAATAACTTTACATCTGAAGAGTTTAAAGACTCTATTTGTCCATTGTTTATTTCTAAAGAAACACGACAATGTATAAAAGGCTCCATTACCTTGTAGCTCACGTTATGGCTCCGTAGCAGACGTTTTTATAAAAATAGGCTAACGATTGGGTCATAACCACGAGACTTACTGTCTCATAGTAGAGGAATTACCGTATAATACAGGTGAAGCAGTTTGGATTTACATTAGCTGTTTAATTACTAATGTTAACTATCATTTTAGTGATCAATAATTAGCCTGTCCATCCATCCATCTTCGTCTGTTTATCCGGTCTCGGGTCGCGGGGGTAGCAGCTCCAGCAGGGGACCCCAAACTTCCCTTTCCCGAGCCACATTAACCAGCTCCGACTGGGGGATCCCGAGGCGTTCCCAGGCCAGGTTGGAGATATAATCCCTCCACCTAGTCCTGGGTCTTCCCCGAGACCTCCTCCCAGCTGGACGTGCCTGGACCACCTCCCTAGGGAGGCGCCCAGGGGGCATCCTTACCAGATGCCCGAACCACCTCAACTGGCTCCTTTCGACGCGAAGGAGCAGCGGCTCTACTCCGAGCTCCTCACGGATGACTGAGCTTCTCACCCTATCTCTAAGGGAGACACCACCCACCCTCCTGAGGAAGGACTGGATCTCGTTCTTTGGATCATGACCCAGCCTTCATGACCATGGGTGAGGGTAGGAACGAAAACTGACCGGTAGATCGAGAGCTTTGCCTTCTGGCTCAGCTCTCGATCTACCGGTAATAATTAGCCTGTGTCTATGTTATCTCCTTACATATACCTACGCTCTCCGTCTCTGCTAGATTGGGAATGATTGAGATTTCTCTTGGCACAGCTACCAGAAGACTTCCAACTTTCAGACAGGTTGCTCACGTCACATCTACGTCTTCAAGCTCAGTTGGAGGCTGCTCAGTAACGCTCAGCCATCACCGGGAAAGAGCTTCTAATATCCTTCACTGGTCTCCGTCCAGAGACACGGGACCTGGTGGTCCATTTATTTTATTGTCTATGGGGAAAACGCTGGAAGCTGATCTTTGTTGTTGCACTTTTATTAGGTGCAGCGGATCTTTCAGGTGCACATAAACGTAACCTTCTTTCATTTATTGGCCTTTTACTGCTCTCACGGGGCGTCTTGTGGATATTTCAAGTCAGGTTTCTAGTTCTGGTTTTGTGTGTCATCGCTCCAACTCTGTAAAACTTCATTTTGCAGCGATTTCCTATTTGTTTATCCTCATTTTTTTTTAATGCTTCTCCTCATTCAGGATCGTCACACGTGACACTTTCTACTTCTACTCCACTACACTTCTGTGACAGCTTTTAGTTACTTTGCAAATTGAGATTTTTACACACAAAACATATGAAGAGTTCAACGCATTCTCATGAACAGGTTGGTATGATATCGTACGAAAACTTACGCACAACAATTGGTAGGATATCTAATGAAACAGACAGAGAATTTAGCAGAGAAAAGATGAGCATCATGTGGCGACGACAGTTAAGTTAAGGCACCAAAACGACTAGTTTAGGTTAGAAAATATATTGTGGTTTGGGTTAAAACAGCGGCAACCTTACGTAGTATTCCCGGGACATGAACGCCTTGTGTTTTCTCCTTAACTTCTTCAGGACATGAACACCTGTTTCCTGGTGAAAGTCTTGTGTTTTCTCCTTAACTTCTTCAGGACATGATCACCTGTTTCCTGGGTGAAAGCAGAGATGAGGACTCGAGTCTGAGACTCGGACTTGAGTCGCACTTAAGTCGCACAAACAGCTGACTTCAGACTTGACTTGCGACTTGACCCAAAAGACTTCAGATTTGACTCGGACTCCAGCTTCGAGACTCGTCAACAACCTGTTTTCATACAATTATTGCTTTTTAAATCTAAATGTATTAATGTATTTCTATTTTCTTTTATTGGCGCATATACAGGGAAACGTATGACGAGCTGCATGTCCCCGGCCCTTTGCCATAATGTGCAACGTAACGCATGCGCCGTCAAAAAATGCATTGCAGATGGTGATACCAAGTCCTCCCGGAGTTGTGCCTTTTGTCATTAGTTTGGCTTTCAATAACTTGGTAAACAGTGGCAGTAAGAGCAGCTACATGCAAGGTGTGTGGCACCAAGATAAATGATGCCGGATCAACAACGTCGGACTTCATCAGGCATCTCAAAACACATCCAAATAGGTCAGTCACTCACACGCTAATGTGAAAGAGACGTTACATTTAGTATATATCGTCACAGGTAACAAGCTAACCATCGCAAAGTGTTGTGCTAATTCTGGGAACAGGCAAATAGTATCTTTATAGTTAGTAGTCGCTGAGGCTCAGACATCCATGGTGCACAGGAGGCGGGACGCACGGATCCATCTCCCCAGGAACAAACGCTGTGTCGGGGGGGCAAACTCATGTGATGGGTAATTGATCCCATGGATGATTTGTGGACTATTAAGTGAACAAGGTGTACCCGGTCCACCAAACACTGGGCCGTTTTGACTGTCTTAATTCTGCACATATTTCTGTTACTGTAGCCCTATTTACTATTTCATTATTTCATCCATGCGGCAGCGGATCCGTGCGCACTGTCACCTGCCGTGGAGACGCTGGCCTCACTAACCTCTCCTCCTCTGAGTCGGGTCTCCCTCACACTGGACTCAGTCTCACTGAGCGTACTAACACTTAGAAAATAAATAAATTGCATTACATCAGTGAGTTCAAACTGCTTATTGTGCGTAATTTGGACTGACACTGAGATGCATGTTTTTCTGTAACTGGTGTGGTGCTGCCACTTTTCTCTTGATTTCCACTTCGACATTTTTTTGAGTGAAAGAGACATTACATTTAGCATATATCATCACAGGTAACAAGCTAACCATCGCAAAGTGTTGTGCTAATGCTGGGAACAGGCACATTGTATCTTTATAGTTGTCTCCATATGATGTGACAGCTACAGGACATGCTTTGAATTCATAAGATTTAACAATACAGTGTTAGGGACAGATCAGATGGCCAGAGACTTGAGACTTGACTTGGACTCGAGCTCAAAGACTTGAGACTTGACTTGGACTTGCAAAAAATGACTTGTGAACATCTCTGGACAGCACGGTGGCTCAGTGGTTAGCACTTCTTCCTCACAGCAAGAAGGTTCTGGTTTGGAATCCAGGTCGTTCCGGGCCTTTCTGTGTGGAGTTTGCATGTTCTCCCCGTGTTTGCGTGGGTTTCCTCTGGGTGCTCTGGTTTCTTCCCACCATAAAGACATGCATGCTGGGTAATTAGGACTACAGTTGAAAATTAGCCGACTGGCTAACACTGGCGCATTTACAGAAATGTTCATTAATGTGCATTGTCCTAATCAAAATAAAACTTACAAAGTCTTGTGTTTTCTCCTTAACTTCTTCCATGACACTTACAGACTTTTAATTCAGCGAGGTTTTAAATGACAACACCCCCACCCCATCCCCCACACACACACACACACACACACACACACACACACACACACACACACACACACACACACACACACACACACACACACAGCCTTTAACCTTGTGGGGTCCAGCATTTTGGCCCCACAAAGCTGTTGGGACCCAACAAGTATACTGGACTCCCGGTTTTTGGACCCCACAAATATAGTTAAACAAGCCCACACACACACACACACACACACACACACACACACAAACACACACACACACACACACACCATATCAGTGTCAGTGGTTGCAGATTTAAGTGGTCTTCAGAAAAAAAATTTAGTTGAAAGAGTGGACTGGATGTTCCCGACAACATGGGGACAATTTAAGTTACAGGACAGTTTAAGGACAATTTAGTTTATTTCCTTCGACCCAACTGGTATTTTACAACAATGGAAAAAAATAAAATAAATCTGCTTTGAGGCGTTTAAACATGTGCCAACGTATTTTCCCCCAAAATAAGAGTTATTAAAAAAGACACCATAGTTCAAAGAAAAGGACAGGATGGGATTTCTTTCTAATTCGAAACAGTGCAGATGTGTCTCCGTTACAAGAAGACAAAAGGTTGGTGGAAAGTATTTTGAGCGCAGAAAGTGAAACTGGACGATGTCTGAGGCAGGCAGACATGACGCCGTGCTTCCCGTGTCTTTCCCTTTGAGCTGCGGCCGGTTTACAGGCGGGAGATGGGCAACATTTCCTCCATCACGAGCTTGAAAAGGATTCCAATCGGGCGTGCAGAGCGGCGAGGAGTCCAGAGTACACAGTTTACAGCTCGCCGCACTTCAAGTCTAATGTTTCCGTGAGCCTCCCTTCCCATTTCCACTTCAACACCCACTTTAATGTGTGCAAACGACTCCAGTTACCATTTCATTACCGGCCTATAAACTCTACCATAAGTGGCTCCGTCACATCCGTCTGAACGGCGTCCAAGACGTCGCCCACAGAGTGCCCGCGTCAGCGCTCAGCGTGCGTGTGTTTGGACTGGACTTAACGCTGCATTTATTGCCACTGACTCGCCCGTTGTAATCCATGTCAGATGGTGTCCCAGCTTTGTTTTTGAGTAAAAAGCAGAGGCATGCTCAGACAAAAAGAGAAAAGCAGCACTTCTTAAACATGGAGCTACGTTCACGTTCAGAGTTCATGGTCTAAGGTGTTTCTCAAAAGGGGGTCCGTGTACCCCTAGGGGTACTATGGAGGACTGCAGGGGGTATGTGAGATATTTAACTAAATGTTTAATAGTTACAAGGCTGTTGTCCAGAACATTGTTCCTCTTTATGTAGACTTTTTTTTTCCTACCAAAAATGTGACATCTGTGTCTCCTTCTTTGGACCTAATCTATCCTTCCTTCTACTGTCCTTCTACTTTTTACAAGTTATGTCAGCGTTTTTGAAGTTTTTTATACTATTTTGACCTATTCTTGCCTTCCTTCCTTCCTTCTTTCTACCATCTTTTTCCAAGTTTTTTTTTACAGTTATCTCCTTTTACTCATCATGTTTTCCAGGTCCAAGGATGTTGTTTAGTAAATTTATCGCTGACATCGCTGCATTGTTCCTCTTTATAGAGACTTTCTTTTCTACCAAAAATGATTAGTGCTGGTCAGGGGGTACTTGGCTTAAAGAAACAATTCAAAAGAGGTACATTATTGAAAAAAGTTTGAGAACCACTGGTCGAAGGTTATGGCTTGTCCAGCTTTCTGACGGATATCAAACTTCAGGACATGAACACCCGTTTCCTGGGTGAAAGTCTTGTGTTTTCTCCTTAACGTCTTCAGGACATGAACACCTGTTTCCTGGGTGAAAGTCTTGTGTTTTCTCCTTAACTTCTTCAGGACATGAACACCTGTTTCCTGGGTGAAAGTCTTGTGTTTTCTCCTTAACTTCTTCCAGGACATGAACACCTGTTTCCTGGGTGAAAGTCTTGTGTTTTCTCCTTAACTTCTTCAGGACATGAACACCTGTTTCCTGGGTGAAAGTCTTGTGTTTTCTCCTTAACTTCTTCCAGGACATGAACACCTGTTTCCTGGGTGAAAGTCTTGTGTTTTCTCCTTAACTTCTTCAGGACATGAACACCTGTTTCCTGGGTGAAAGTCTTGTGTTTTCTCCTTAACTTCTTCCAGGACATGAACACCTGTTTCCTGGGTGAAAGTCTTGTGTTTTCTCCTTAACTTCTTCCAGGACATGAACACCTGTTTCCTGGGTGAAAGTCTTGTGTTTTCTCCTTAACTTCTTCCAGGACATGAACTCTGCTGCCCCTCTTGAAAGTCCTGAGTTTTAGGAGCCAAACATCCCCGCCGACCCTCTCCCTATGTTGCTCTTCGCTGTGTCATACCGCAGCAGTCAATGCGTTGCCGACAGTGATAAATACGAGGCATACATACCAATCACAAAGCTTTACTTTTCGTAGCTATACGTACGAATGGGTCATGTGAACAGCCTTGTGTGTTTGCTCCATCTACCTCCCAAACCTGCCTCATTACGGGGGGAAAATGAGGGTCATTATGAGCGGTTGTTTTCTGGATGACGATGGTCTGTCCGTCCCATATTTGTCAAGATATTTCTATCTGGACAAAAGTAGTGGACTAACTGACCAGTCAACAGGCTGTCTCTAGAGCCCATGCCGGTGATTGGTGGGTCTGTAACTCTCTCTTGAAGTGTCTCTGTTTGTGGGTAGGAATCCGCTTGTTGTGGTGAGATGTTTAGTTTCACATGAACCAGAATGGCTCAAAAGATTAAACAGAACAAGACGCACATCTGATTAAACAGAGAAGAAAAAAAATCTCTGAGCCAAACACAATGGATCTTGAAAGCAGAACATGTACACAAGCTAATTGCGTTTGGGGTAATGCATCTGAACATTTATCAAGCTGGTCTGTTTTCTCTCCGAAACTAAGACACCCACAGGAATGTTTTCACTTGTGGACGGAGCTGTCGGTATGGAGACAAATCAGTTTCATTGGATTTTGAAATTAAAAAGCCATTGAATTTCTAGCACTGAATGAATGAGTGAAGTGAAGGATATTAGAAGATCTTTCCCGGTGATGGCTGAGCGTTACTGAGCAGCCTCCAACTGAGCTTGAAGACGTAGATGTGACGTGAGCAACCTGTCTGAAAGTTGGAAGTCTTCTGGTAGCTGTGCCAAGAGAAATCTCAATCATTCCCAATCTAGCAGAGACGGAGAGCGTAGGTATATGTGAGGAGATAACATAGACACAGGCTAATTATTGATCACTAAAATGATAGTTAACATTAGTAATTAAACTTAAACAGCTAATGGAAGTCCAAACTGCCTGAGAGCTTCTCCTGTACTATACGGTAATTCCTCTACTATGAGACAGTAAGTCTCGTGGTTATGACCCAATCGTTAGCCTATTTTTATAAAAACGTCTGCTACGGAGCCATAACGTGAGGTACAAGGTAATGGAGCCTTTTATACATTGTCGTGTTTCTTTAGAAATAAACAATGGACAAATAGTCTTTAAATTCTTCAGATGTAAAGTTATTCTCTGTCAAAGTGACGTCGGCTCAAGAAAATCGGCAGCCCGTATCGGTCATCGGCTAAGGCTGATAAAATAAAATCGGTATCTGCATCGGCACTAAAAAATCCATATCGGTCGATCCCTAGTCCTGAGGAAGGCAGGCAGGCAGGCAGGCACAAACGAAGATAACCAGAAGACAATGACAGGGGAAAAACAACCAGGAAGGAGTGACGCAGGGAAAACCAGGAAGACAAGACGATGAACCGACATGAGACTAGGGCTGTGTCTCATTCGGCATACTTCCGTCAGTACACCGCTAACGTGCACTGACCACTTCCTGCCGTAGCGCCCACTTTCGATGGCTAGTATTGTCCCAAAAGGAACACTTATGTCAAAACACTTACCGGCGGGATGAGCGTGACCTGTGTGACGAACGCAACACATGTGAACGTGATTCTCCAGCCCGCCAAAAATACGGGTTTCCTGTGTGCAAATGAGGAGCGGTCGCCCGGCTAGTGCGAGTAGGGTCCATCGTTCCACACTGAACTTTGTGACCGTTTTTAGGGGGTCATGCGGGTACTTTCAGTGCGCTGACTTTTTGCGTTATCTACACTTTATACTTAAAAGTAAGTGTTTGAAGTGTACAAGTAGGCGGTTTGAGACACAGCCAGAGACTATTGCTGCGTTCCAGACATAATTTTTCTTAACTTCAAGTCACGACTCACGACTTGGTAGCGTTCCAGGCAAAGTCACGCACGTCATTATCCAGATAAACTGTGATTGAGTGAAAGTCGGTTTAGTTACGTTTACGTACAGCAGATTGTGCGTCTGATGATAAAAATAATGACATTTAGCACACAGTCAAAGCTGGCTAACGCCAAAAAGCTCAAAAAAGCAACAAAAGTAAAAAAAGAATTGGCAAAAATGTTTAAAAAAGCCCCAAAAAGTCAGAAAAATTGGCAAAAATGTTTAAAAAAAATGCCTCAAAAAGTCAGAAAAAATGGCAAAAATGTTTTAAAAAAATGTCAGAAAAATTGGCAAAAATGTAAAAAAAAATGCCTCAAAAAGTCAGAAAAAGTGGCCTAAAACGTAGAAAAAAAGGCAAAAACGTTGAAAAAAAGGCCCAACAAAGTCAGAAAAATAATGACATTTGGCACACAGTCAAAGCTGGCTAGCTAAACATTGTGCCGTTGGCGGGGTTCAGGTTAGGCTACCTAACGTTAACGTTAGCTAGCCGTTAGCTGATACTAGCGATTTCTAATCTGCGACATATTTTGGGCTTAATTTAATAAACATAACCTGTAGTAGTACACAATCGTATGTGTCTTGTTTTGATTACAATGTGCGGAATTACTTTACGTTGCCTATTCATGTCTATTTATTTCTATTTCTCTCCGTTAATCACCAGCGTCTGTACAGCATCAACAGCGGACGTCAAAAACTGTAACTGGGAGTTCAACCATCTAGTACCAGTTCACGGGGAGTAAGTTTCGGGTTTGACTGCCGTTCCAGGACACTTTCACCGGTAGAAGGTCGTGAAAACACGAGTTACGGGCTGCCTGGAACGCAGCATAAAACAAGACATAACAGGAGAGAGAGAGAGCGAGAGAAACTACAAAATAAAACAGGAAAAACTACAACAGAAACCCACAATCATGACAGTACCCTTAGGAACAGTCGATCCCCCTTGTTTGTCATCTAAAGATAAGTCCAGGTTAAGCACAAAGACCACTAAAAAAATTATAAAAAGAAATAAAAATGGTTAAATATTTAAATGTAAATTATTGATATTAATTAAAAGGAAAAATCAGGAAATGTTCTTTACATGAAAAACAACTTCAACCATCAGAATAGTGTTACATTTTATTTTCTGTCAATCGACTAATTGATTAATGGGATAATGTTGCTTTACTTTATACCTTAACGTCAGATTTTATAAACTTTCCGTATGTTTTGTGTGCAATAATCTAACTGAAGCTGTCAGATAAATGTAGCGGAGTAGAAGTAGAAAGTAACATGAAAAGAAAAGACTCAAGCAAAGTACAAGTACCTTAAATTTGTACTTTAGTACAGTACCGGAGTGAATGTACTTAGTTACATTCCAGCGCTGCAAGAAAAGTAACAGCAGAAAACATCTTGAAAACTCAGAGCAGTGAGAGTGAGAGTGAGCAGGCGTCACGGTGTTTATGTGAACTCCTGCTGCTCCGCACACACACACACACACACACACACACACACACACACACACACACACACACACACACACACACACACACACACACACGCACACACTGTTACGACCTGATGTCTAGGGGTAAACCGGACGCAACATAATGTGTGCCCTCCCACTCCACTCTACGTACGTCTGGGTGGCAGTTTTTTCACAGCTTCTGAAATTTTGCCTATATGCCTCTGGCACTAACTCATAGGCACGGAGGACAGTGGCTTTAACAATGTCATAATTCAAGTTGTCTTCTATGGACAGAGAGGTACAGACTTCCTGAGCTTTGCCCACTAACCTACATTGGAGCAAAAGAGGCCACACACTCTTCGGCCAATTCAGTGTAGCAGCAATACGCTCAAAAGCATTGAAATAGGACTCTACCTCAGTTTCTCTAAATGGTGGAAGCAGTGCAATGTGCCTACTCACGTCAAAGCTGTCTTGGGGTCTCGGAGCGGGTGATGAAGTAGGAGAAATGGCAGATATAGCGGCTCCCCGCTCTATCTTCAGAGCACTTATTTTCAAATGCATGGCTTGCACCTCCAACTCTCGATTTCTCACCTCAGCCTCTCTGATCTGCAGCGTTAGCCTCAGCTCTTCTGTGGTCAAGTTTGCCTGAGCCGCAAGGCCTTGAGGTGGTGAGTGGGGCAACAATACCAGCCTGTTCACCCGGAACTCCCTCTGAAGGAGCCGACTCCCCAAATAAACCCCTTTCAGTTAGCTCTGAGCAAAGGAGCTCTTTCAACTCCTGCTTCTTAAGACTAGAGGGCACATGCACATCATAAAAGTTCCCCACCAAAATTAGGTCCTTCTTCTTACACCTATCCAATTTATCAACTGATGGACTAGTAGCAAAATCCTCCAATTGAAAGTCCATACCTGCCCCTATCACAAAAGAAAACTGCCAACCAGACAAAGAGCCAAAGTCAAAAGTCAAAGTCTCTTTATTAGTCTCCCTAAGGAGAAATTCGCCTTGGACAGAGAGAACTTGCCTTGCAAGAGTAACAACATAGACACACATCACAGGGTTAAAAAAGAAGTTAGAGAAAGAAATAAACATGAAACATCTAGGCTACTCAAATAGCTGTGCAAATTATAAATTACCATATTATAAAAACTGCTAGTAAATATCCTTACAATCCATTGTTAAAAAAAAAAAAAAAATGATGCAGTAATTCCTTCATTCATTCATATCCATACATACCTTCAGTCACCAATATATATTAATAAAAATGCAAGGTCATATGTTCACCGCTGCTCATTTATGAGCTTAACTGCGAGGGGAACAAATGAGTGCTTATACCTGTTATATTTGCAGAGAGGAACCCTGTACCTCTTTCCTGAGTTCAGTAGCTCAAACTCTGAAAACAACACGTGAGTTATCAGATAGGAT
>NC_050176.1:27725937-27745937 GCF_008315115.2 Sander lucioperca
TAAAATGTTCAATGGAGTGGTCAGTCAAAGCGATTAGCGTCTTTGTCTGGAGCTAATCCTGTCGGGGGTTTGGAGGCCATTCAATCCCTGAGTTTAAGCTTCTCTGCTCGCTTAAAACACGCCGAGCAGTCAAGAGAGCAAAAGGAGGAAAGGAGGGGGGGGTGGGGGGGGGAGTTCACTACTGAGGATGTTTTTTTCTTTTTACTGCTCAAATTCTGGTTGCGATGCAGGTTAGGCACAGGTGTTTAGGGTTTTCTGGTTTTGCACATAAAGACATTAAATCCTGCTTTCAGAAATGTGGATGAATTCTTCTCCATGTTTGACCAACAGGCTGTTCTCATGAACCATTCCTACATGAAGCTACGGAAGGTACAGCCCTGTAATTGGTAGGTATTTCATGTATTTATTACTGTCAGCACAACACTGACTGCTGCTCTACGCCATGCTATGCCCCGCTACGCCATGCTAAACCCTGGTACCCCATGCTACACCCTACTATGCCTCGCTACGCCATGCTAAGCCCTGCTACACCCTACTATGCCATGCTACACACTACTATGCCCCGCTACGCCATGCTAAGCCCTGCTACACCCTACTATGCCCTGCTATGCCCCGCTACGCCATGCTAAACCCTGGTACCTCATGCTACACACTACTATGCCCTGCTACACCCTACTATGCCATGCTATGCCCTGCTACACCCTACTATGCCCTGCTACACCCTACTATGCCCTGCTAGACCCTGCTACGCCATGCTAAGCCCTGCTATGCCCCCCACACCCCGCTATGCCATGCTACAGCATACTACCCCATACTACAGCATACTATGCCCTGCTACACCCTACTGTGCCCTGCTATGCCATGCTAAGCCCTGGTACCCCATGCTACACCCTGCTATGCCCTGCTACACCCTGCTACACCCTGCTATGCCATGCTATGCCATGCTATGCCCTGCTAAGCCCCCCTACACCCCGCTACGCCATGCTACAGCATACTACCCCATACTACAGCATACTATGCCCTGCTACGCGCTATGATCTGAACTGCTGCAACAATTTTTTCTAGTCATAGTTTCATTGTCTTTACTGTAATTGCCACTGTTCATCATACCAACTGCTACAAGTATTATGAATCATATTCCTCTAAAATCTGTAGATCTGTTTCACTGTTGGCAGCGGGAGACGTCCGAGTTTGTCCGAGGTTTCCTCCTAAAAGGACGTTTTTCCTCGCCACTGTCGCACCAAATGCTTGCTCTTGTTGTGTGTGGTTTGGTTTAGACCTACTCTAATCTGTAAAGTGTCCTGAGATAACTCCTTGTTATGATTTAATACTATAAATACAATTGAATTGCTGCACAAGAGCATGAAGATCCTCGCAGGGAGGAGGTCGGGATGGATGTTTGGCTCCTAAAACACACCGTGAACATAGGACAGATCATTTTTTTAAGAGGCAAAAGGCCAAACTGAGAGGACACGGCGAGTGTAAATATGAAAAATATGAAACCTACCTGCTCTGTTGGACTGGTCGATCATTGGCTGAACGATCCTCCGCCTCGCGTTGATGAACCTGTGGAACAGAAGAGGAAGAGGAGAGAAACCGGAGGAGGGAAGAGATGGAGGGAAAGACACAGAGAGAGAGAGAGATTATAAATAAGGTGGAGCAGCAGTGTTTCAATGTTCTGAACTTGGAACTGTTTTTCCAATTTTCTGTTTTTATTCAGAGGATCAGAAATTTAGAAAATTACAAAATTGCGTCTGAGCTCCAATTATTCAATACTGCCATGGTATTCTCTCCCTCGTTCTGCCCCCCCCACTCGAAACCATCAGTTGCACCTCTGACCCCAAAGTCTATCAGTTTTTAGTTTTTTTTTGGTCCATATGCAGTTAATGACCTGCATATTCCACAAAGTAGAGGAAGAGAATTTCATCGCAGTATTGAATAATTGGAGCCCAGACGCAATTTTGTAATTTTCTAAATTTCTGATCCTCTGAATAAAAACAGAAAATTGGAAAAACAGGTTAAAGATCCAATTTTTTTCCCAGAGGGAAAATATGGCATTTTAAAAGTACCCTATGTTTACGGTAGCTAGCTAACGGTAGACTACAGAGAGAGGGTGATATTTTTACATCCGTTTCGGAGCAACAGAGGGAAAATATTTCAGTCGACACATTAAGTGGAACCGAAATTTGCGTTCTAATCCATCTGGTCAGATTCCTACCGGTTGCGTAGGAACCGGTTCCATAGTGGAAGCTAAATTAATACTTTAATTTAGGTGCAGGGAGATTCTGACAGTGAATGTGTATGTTGATAACCCCCTGTATCACCTTTTGAAACTGTCCTTCTAAACTCAACTCTGTCTGATATTTCTTCAGGCTCTGCAAAGGAGGAATCAAGGTGGAAAAAAATGAAAAATTGGATATTTGAAGCCATTTTTCTGTTTTTCCAAATGTCAGTTTGTGCTTAGAAAATTGAACTGATAAGCGTTACACTGACCATCATTCCCTCCAATATCGTGAATCGTATCGCAATCGCAATTAAGATAATTTTCCTCACATGGTGCAGCCCTGGGCTGCAGCAGCGGAGCATTCAACAAGCACCCTCCTAAGTACACTCTTGAAAGCCATCATCCTGGTATGCACGACCTATGACCCGGCACCTTCTGTGACCCCTCCCCCCTCCCTCCCCCCCTCCCCCGGCCGCCTCCCCCTCTGCTCTGCTCTTCCTCAGCCCAAAGCCTGTCGACCCCTCCTGACCCGCCCCGCAGTGAAAGCAATGTGCTTCCCCACTTGATTTATGTCCCCTACAACGTCCTTCCCCCGTGGGGAGGGAGGCTTCCATTTCAACTCGGAAAAGAGGGAGGAGAGGGACGGGGTGTGAAGAAAGAAGAAAGAAAAAGTGGAGGGGGGACGACCCTGTTTTCTTTTCAGGAAAACAAAAGCCACAGCGGCCTTTTCAGGGGAGTAAAAAAAAAAAAAAAAAAAACCCAAAAAACGGCGAAGAGGAGAGATTGAGGGTGAGATGCAAAGGAGAGGAAGAGTAAAGGAGGATCTGCTTTAGCTCAATGCAGTCTCATGAACGGGTCCGTATGATATCGTATGAAGATGTACGCACACCAAAACGCGTGCTGGTCACGTGACGGCGGCCGGCTACGAGCTACGTGACGCCAGGCGCCAGTTGCTAGTTGGTTAACGCTCGTGTTGTCTTCCCGTCGACCATGATACGTTTAGTTTCTCTCGGTCTAAAATTAAAACTATTTGGTCGTCTTTTTTGACACTTTTGTGGCTTTTCCCAAAGTTTTTTTCGAACATTTTTCAGCATTTTATTTTGACGTTTTTCTCATTTTTTTCCCAATTTTTTTGTCACGTTCTTCGGTGTTTTTGTCGTTTTTTTTCGGCACATTTTATTGTTTTTCCCCCCGATATTTTTGGCACTTTTTTAAACCTGGTTTTATTTTAATTTTTTCAAATGCTATAAAATTCAATTGAACACCCAAATTCAATAAAAGTAGTGAAATGATAATTATTTTTACTTGTGAAGCGCGTTGTACGGGACCATCTACATCATTTATGTTTTTGACAATTTGGTTGAAAGAAAATTCGACCCGAGGACAGCAGGAGGATTAAGCCGCTACGGACCTCTGTCACAGCTCCGTCGTATCTGCGGCAGTTAGTAGATGTGTTTAGCCGAAAAAATGAAAAGAGGTGAAAAAGAGTTGACTGTGAGCCGGGTCGCCTGCCGCTCGTTTTGGCCGACATTACGGTTACATTTAGTCCACAAAATATGAGCGTTTTGCAGCGACAAAAGTTAAGATTAGGCACCAAAACGACCAGTTAAGATTAGGAAAAAGATGGTGGTTTGGATTAAAACACACATCTCCTGGGTGAAAGGCTTTAGTTTTCTCCGGGAAGTGAACACCACTCTCTGGCTTAAAGATGCACTATGAGTTGCTGCATGGTTTTCAGCGCAATTTCATTTTTGTCTCAAATCGTAGGCATCTCTCCTTGATCCGCTAGCTTCCTGCTCCCTGAACACACCGTGAAAAAGCCCGGTCTCGGGAGAGAACACAGGGGTCGTAAACATCAAAAAACAAACGCTACACTCTCAGAAATAAAGGTACAGAAAAGTAAAAAAAAAGTACAAATGATCGTCGCTGGGGCAGTACCCCCAACGGGAAGAAACTTGTACCATATTAATGGGTACAAAGAAGTACCCCTACAGTTTGTGTCTTTTAGGTACACAGGTTTAGGTACATTTAGTCTTAGAAAAGGCACGTATAAGTAGCTGCTACCCCAGAGGATTGTGTACCCTGTCACTTGAAAGGTACTTCTTAGTACCCCACAGGAAGTGTACCCTTTGACTTAAATAAGGTACTTTTTTGTACCCTACAGGATGTGTACCCGAAAGGTACTTCTTAGTAACCCATGAGAACACAATAGGACCTTTAATGGTACATTTGTGAATGTTGTACCTTAACTATTACTTTATATATGACAATGTACCTTTTCAAAGGGTACCTATATGTACCTTTCACCATGCATATTTCATTGTGTACCCTTTTCTTTGGAAAGGTACTTTTTGGTACTCAGCTGGAGACATGTTTGTACCTTTGCTGGCACATTTGTGAAATTTGTACCTTAAAGTACTTAATTGTACGCTCACTGTACCTTTATTTCTGAGAGTGTAGAGGCACAGGATAGGCACCAAAATACAACAAACCTATTGATGATTCTAGCCAATCACCGACAAGATGGTTGGGGGAGGGGGTGGGGGTTAGTGACAGTTAGTCAGTTAGTCATGACAGTTACGCAAAAATGTAATGGGGTGTTTTGAATTTACTTGGAACGTCAACAGAAGTGACGTCATGCATAGTGCACCTTTAAAAAGTCCGGTATGTTAACGCCCACCTGTATGTTTTATTTTTATCTTTTTCATCAAGAAGTAATACATACATATACTGTGTAATTTCATACTCCAATCAGAGTACAACTCCTACTAGTAACAGTATTCCTCTATACTCCACAGGATCTTAAACCACACTCAGGCATGCTCATACTCACTACATACATACCCACCTCCCCAACCATACACGCTCCATGCTTCCACTCCTCCATGTGTATATCTTTCATATTTTTGACACACACACACACACACACACACACACACACACACACACACACACACACACACACACACACACACACACACACACACACGCACACACGCATGCATTTCACTATCTTTGTGGGGATCCGTCATTGACATAATGCATTCCCTAGCCCCTTACCCTAACCTTAACCATCACCACTAAATGCCTAACCTTAACCCTTACCTTCACCCTAACCATAACCTAATTCTAACCCTAATCCTAAAACCAAGTCTTAACCCTCAAACAGACCTTTAAACTTGTGGGGTCCAGCATTTTGGCCCCACAAGGCTGTTGGGACCCCACAAGTATACTGGCTCCCGGTTTTTGGACCCCACGAATATAGTTAAACAAGAACACACACACACACACACACACACACACACACACACACACACACACACACTTGGATTCCAGCTCACCGATAATTGGACCCCAATTATCAATTTCGGCTCCTAACGGTCACAGACAACGTAATCAGAGAAAACGATTATTTTTCACGTTACCGTTTTGCAAGTAAACTCTTATTTTGTCTTTTGCGTTCTGAATCACAATTACTCTCTCGCCTCCTCCCGAAAAGCTAAACTCCAACATCTGAATATGTGTTTTTTTTATATTATTTACTTTAAGGTGTTTTCACTGTGGATTTGTTTAACTGTTTTTCACAGGTTTTTTTAACTTCAATAAATGCAACATCTTTCCAAAAGTCAACGAGTAATAGTGTTCAATAATCCCGATTTTAATACTGACCCAAAATAATTGCGATTCTGATTCTAGCAGCCCTAACCGATAGGTCTGATACTGACGGAGTTTCCTCCCTGAAGAGCTAATAAAATACTTGTATGTATGATGTACAGTTGAAAGAGAGGACTTGCACTCTCCCCGTACGTCCACACCGCCGCCGACTTGATCTTCTAAAGATACAGGAAGTCATTCATTTTCAATGGAAGCTGCTTCTCTCAGCTGCAAGGAGCGGAAAATCTGTCGGCGTCGCGTTTTGGGCGTTTTGAGCGACCAGAGCGTCAATCGGAAAGTTGAAAGTAGGTCAACTTTATGGTAATGAGCTATGACGCGGTTCAGCGGCAACCAATCAGAATATAGACGTCCTTCACGCTGGCTGATTCCAGAGAAACATACGATGTAAACTTTGGTTCCTACCAAAACATTAGTTCAGAGAAAAAGGAGGAGAAGCTCATCATGGCCGTTGCTGGGTTCCCTATCATTTATGATATTTGCGTATAGGGACCAGTTAACGTTACCTGCCGGTCACATGGTCTCTAAACAGTCCGCTCACGGTGAAGTCCTGCACGGATCAACAGCTGGCGGCTGCTCGCTCTGCCTGCACGCTGCTGCGGTTCAGCGGCTAACGAGCGAGCTAACTGCTAACAGACACCGCTGCGACCAACAACCAATACACATTCTGTCATTATATATGTCATTTATAAAAGGTTTCTAGTGTCAGTGTATTGGCCGTGCAGTGGCTGCTTGATCTTTTTCCATGATGAACATAGAATGCTGCTACGTCAGAGCGGCCAAAGCCTCAAACAGCTTCCCCGGACTTTCTGACAAGCGTCCTTGACCGGGCGGCCAGAGCTTCTTTGCAGCTCAAGTCGGCGGCGGCGTGGTCGTACAGTAATGAGAATGTGACACGGTTACAGTGCCTTGCAAAAGTGTTAACCCCCCCCATGCTAAATCAGTAATTTCATTAGCCGATAATCTCTGAGCTAGCTACGGAACAACAACGTCAGCTAACATCTTTACCTGAACTTGACACGTTATAAGTCACAGTAATAACGACCAATTCGACCCAATGTTCTAACATTCAGCTAATTTAGTAGCTTACATTTCAATTTGGGTTCTAATCAAGGGGGTGAGCTTCTCCTCGGACCGCGTAGCTCCTATGGCGCCATTTTGATGCTACCAAGCCATCACCTCCCGTTAGCATCCCATTGACTGCCATTCATTTTGGCGCCACTTTGACAGAGAATAACTTTACATCTGAAGAGTTTAAAGACTCTATTTGTCCGTTGTTTATTTCTAAAGAAACACGACAATGTATAAAAGGCTCCATTACCTTGTACCTCACGTTATGGCTCCGTAGCAGACGTTTTTATAAAAATAGGCTAACGATTGGGTCATAACCACGAGACTTACTGTCTCATAGTAGAGGAATTACCGTATAGTACAGGAGAAGCTCTCAGGCAGTTTGGACTTCCATTAGCTGTTTAAGTTTAATTACTAATGTTAACTATCATTTTAGTGATCAATAATTAGCCTGTGTCTATGTTATCTCCTTACATATACCTACGCTCTCCGTCTCTGCTAGATTGGGAATGATTGAGATTTCTCTTGGCACAGCTACCAGAAGACTTCCAACTTTCAGACAGGTTGCTCACGTCACATCTACGTCTTCAAGCTCAGTTGGAGGCTGCTCAGTAACGCTCAGCCATCACCGGGAAAGAGCTTCTAATATCCTTCACTGGTCTCCGTCCAGAGACACGGGATCTGTTGGTCCATTAGGCTATATATACGTCTATGGCTCTAATCTGCGCCATGAAATTACCAACTTCTTCTCTGGGGACTTCAAACGATAAACTTCACAACAACTGCACTCCTGCTCTCCCTCTGACAGATCAGATAGACACTCAGCCAAAGGCGGGAGTCTGGCACAACCACCTCCGATTGGCCCAAACTACGTTTCTGTTAAAAAAGCTTAAGCCCCCCTAAAAAGGGTCTAAAATCGCCCATGCCGTATAGATGCTTCCCATTTCGTGCTGAGCAAAAAAAACAAGATAAAAGTGTCCGTGTACTCGAATCAATAGATTAAAAATTACGTGACCATTTCACGAACTGCTGTGAGACCGTGTTGATTGTCAACATATGCATGTTAAAAAGAGTAAAAAGAAGTTTGTGTATTGCACCATTTGTAATAAAATATGTACATGTAACATACCAGTGTAGTCAGACTCTACCGAGGTTTTAAACAAAGCTGCTACAGACAGCACGCACACACACACACACACACACACACACACACACACACACACAGCTTGTAAAACAGTTGCTAAGCCCCGCCCACCCTCAGTGTCATTCCCAGGTCAGTACCCCCCACACCCCTCCACAACGGGTGTGTTTAAATAAACCAGTCCAGCTGTTTGCCATGAAAATGCCATTTACACCAACTGTCACACACACACACACACACACACACACACACACACACACACACACACACAGGACACACACACACACACACACACACACACACACACACACACGTGTCTGACAGTATAATGCAGCAGTCGGATAAAACCTTCATTTACAGCCTTCGTCTCCGCTCGCTCGTTCGCTCTGAAATCTGCAGAATCAGGAATCACACTGTGTGCGACCTGCTCCAGAGGCGTTACCACAGCAACAGCCAAATATTCGGAGGGAGCGGGTTCACGCTGACAGCTTCAGAGGCCCGACTGCTGGCCTTTGTAAAACGACTCAGCTGGTCGACATTATCGTTCAAAAAAACACATGAAAAGGTCACTATTCAACAATTACTTTTTAAGACTTTTAAGTTATTATTGTTAAGACTAAGAAGTTATTGTAATTTATCTGATTCTGCACACTTACATCCTATTATATTTTCTTTTCTTTTTTTTTACTAATTTTCACTGCTGCTTTCAAGCTTTATTGGGCTTTTTATTTTTAAAATAACCATATTTATTGTATATATGTATATCTATATATATATACCAGTCCTTCCAGAATTTCTTTTTTGTGATTGTTGCGGGCAAAAGTCCTTGATCATGCGGCACGTTTTCTTAAAAAAAAATGCGATGGAATATGTGGGATATTTATGCAATTTTATGCGATGAAATAGCGGGAACTTGCAAAAATTGCGGTTTCATCGTGGCTTCATCGCGGGGTTTGCAGCTTTTCGATGATGTTCACGTCGCGTAATTAAGTCACTTCATAACGTTCCCATGGCAACAGGGGAAAACGGGTCTTGTGTGAAGTAAACGCAACATTTCTCAACTTTCTGCTAAGATATATGTGTGACTTTTTTGCAACGAAAATGCGGGGATCATGAAATCATGCAAGCCCCGCATATTTTGTGTGGAAATCAGCAATTTATGCGGCGAAAGTGCGGCGTATTTGAAAAAATGCGCTCCCCCCCCCGCATAAATATGCAGACTTTGGCTGATTATGCGTTGAATTATGCACTAAACTAAATCAACTGAACTTCACTAAGGACTTTAGGGTGGATTTCTCCTCTCGATGAGTCGAAAGCAGCTGTTTAAAATCTGATGTTTGTGAAATGTGATTCTTGTTTTGTCTGTGACTTGTACATGACGTCGCTGCTGGTGACACGGCTTCTTGTTTTTAAACTTCCTGCTGTAATAATTTGTCTGTGTGCACCCTTCCGCTGTTTATAACTCATGCAAAGTATATTTGTTTAGGTGTCAAATTGATTGATTGATAGAATTTATTTCCATATCTATGTAGGCAAATCAAGCTGAGACTGAAAACTTGAACACACGCTTTGGGAAGTTGTTTATCCCTCCTGTTGTCCTTGTAAAAGTTTCTATATCAGAAATTTGGGGATTTTTCAACCAAATTGCCAAAAGAAAATAATGTTGATGGTTCCCTACAACGCTCTTCACAGGTTAAATAAATGATCAGTTCACTATTTTAATTGAATTTGGGTGTTTTATTCAATATTATAGCATGTAAAGAAAGATTTTATAATAGAACGTTGAAAAACATAGGAAGAAAATGGTCAAAAAAGCACCGAAATAAAGTGACAAAAACGTCAGGATAATCGACGACCAAAACGTTGGAATTTTTTTTAATTTAATTTAAATTATTGCTCCCCAGTGGGGAAATTACAATTTACACTCTGTTTGTTAGAAATCACTACACACAGGCCTGAAATACACACACAAGCTCAGGACCTATTCATGCATAAATGGAGAGATGTCAGAGTGAGTGGGCTGCCAGTGCTGGACCAGCGCCCTGAGCGGTTTGGGGGGTGCCTTGCTCAAGAGGAGGTGAACTAGCATCTCTCAAGCTACCAATCCACACTCTGTACTTTGGTCCGTACTGGTTGACCCTCCGGTTCCCAACCCAACTCCCTACGGACTGATCTACTGCCACCCACAGTTTTACATTTTGACCCAGAAAAACAAAAAGTTGCATCATGGTCTACGGGGAAGACAACACAAGAGTTAAATTAGCTTAACAGATTAAGGGGACTTTCACACCTGAAAGTCTGAACTACAAGGTCCGGACCAAGGTTCATGTTTTTTTTTACATTTGATCTGGTAGGTTTTGCATTCCCACTGTAGTTATGCAAACGCACTAAAGATCTATACGTGACAAAATTACGTCCTGCCGTCACCACTTAACAAGTAAACTTCTGATTAATTCTCAGCTCTGATAGCCGACAGCTGTCTGCTCTGAGCGCAGATGGGAAAAGGGTATTTTACAATAACTTTGAATGCAAATAGCGAAGCGAGTTTCGAGTAAACGCACCATTGTCCCATCGGCAGCTGCAGACATTAAAAATCCTCTACAGTGAAAAACAGTCACCCTTTACACCGTTTAGCTGTCAGCATTTTAACCGTGTTTAACCACGCTGCTAGCTAACGGTAGGCTAACGTTACATGCTGTCAGGTGTCATTAGCGTTCCGTGCATCGGAGCATCAGAGGGGGCAGCACAGGCATTTACTGTAAGTGGCACCGAAATCAGGCACAATCAGTATTAAGGGACCACTAAGGTCTATATAAAAGAGACTTCAGATACAGTATTAGGGGACCACTAAGGCCTATATAAAAGAGACTTCAGATACAGTATTAGGGGACCACTAAGGCCTATATAAAAGAGACTTCAGATACAGTATTAGGGGACCACTAAGGCCTATATAAAAGAGACTTCAGATACAGTATTAGGGGACCACTAAGGTCTATATAAAAGAGACTTCAGATACAGTATTAGGGGACCACTAAGGCCTATATAAAAGAGACTTCAGATACAGTATTAGGGGACCACTAAGGCCTATATAAAAGCATCCAAAAAGCACCATGTCATAGGACCTTTAAATTGGCAAAAATTTGCTGAACCATTTAAATTCAAGCGACCGTGTTAGATCCCCAACAGTGAAACTTGCTGACGTTTCCGTTACTGTATCAGTAAACAGAAAACTCCTACAGGTCTCTATCTCCCGCCTCCAAGCTCCAATTAACTCTCCAATTAGCCGCCTCCTCCCGTCTGTGACTGTGACCGGGGGATGTTTGGAGACTGGGCATAAACCCCCACAGGAATTAATCATTCAAATCATTAGGGTTGCCTCCCGAACACACAACACAGAGAGTCTCGAGCTCCAGCAAAACGGCACTGACTCACCAGTTGTTGACTTGCAGGTTGGTGAGGCCGGTGTCCTGAGCCAGCTGCTTCTTCTGCTCCTCCGACGGGTACGGGTGCTACAGTGGGACAAAAACACACAGATGTCAACACGCCGTAAAACATCATAGGGTCGTTTCATCTTCTTCTTTTTCTCCTCGTTGTTAGTTTCAGCCTCCAAGCTGCTTATTAGCGTTAAAGAAGGGAGGAGGGCCTAGACTCATTAAGGGGATATGAAATGGAGCATAATTAATGTTGAGCCAATTAGAGAGGGAAGCCAAGTGGAGAGAGAGAGCTCTATTAATTACACTGTGTGTGTGTGTGTGTGTGTGTGTGTGTGTGTGTGTGTCTGTTCTTGTTAAAATACATTCGTGGGGTTGAAAAACCGGGAATACAGTATACTTGTGGGGTCCAGACAGCTTTGTGGGGCTAAAATGCTGGAACCCACAAGTTTAAAGGTCTGTTTGAGGGTTAATACTTGGTTTTAGGATTAGGGTTAGAATTAGGTTATGGTTAGGGTTAAGGTTAGGCATTTAGTTGTGATGGTTAAGGTTAGGGTAAGGGGCTAGGGAATGCATTATGTCAATGACGGGTCCCTACAAAGATAGTGCCACGCACTATGTGTGTGTGTGTGTGTGTGTGTCAACTGGGGAAGCTCCATGGTGATATCTATTATTTCAGTTCTTTATCCTGTGGTATCTCCTTTACGAATTGGATTACTGGAGGACTGAGCCTCTGTATATGGGCGTGCGCTCTGCCATGTGAGCTACCCAGGCGCCCATGATTTACTGGTGGCAAATGCATGGGGAAAAAAGCCCAACGTTTAATAAGACGATGCAAGAAACCTGCAAGTTGCATACAGTATTAACGGGTAATTACCATTTTTTTTCAACCTGGACCCTATTAACTTACATCGCAGCTTGTTTCTCTGCTGCCGACTGCAGCGATCTCTCTTAATACTGGACCAATGTCAAAGATTGTTGTTCTCATCAGTCACTTAGACACAGACACATGTGAACATAGGGTCCAGGTTGAAAAAACAATAGTAGTTACCCTTTAATTAAGATGAAAACATACAGGATTAGTATCTGCATTTAAAATAAAGCAGCATGAAACCACCTCTGGCGTCTGGTTTCAGCTCTAAATACACAAAATGGGAGTGGACAGGAGGGAAAAGTTAAGACGATAAATAATGTTTCTCTGCAACAGCTGACAGCGAGTGAGAGTTTCTTCATCTGCTGACCGAAACCAGCTGCTGCGGATCGTCCGCGGCACGTCGCTGCCCGTCCCTGACCCAGATAGCAGCACTTTCAGGAGCTATTTTCAAACTGATGTAACAGTGCTGCTGAAAGTTCAGGCTCGTTAAACTCTGCAGAGAGCAGAGCATCCAAACATACGGACACATGGGGGAGACTTTATACTAACTAACAGGGCTGTAGTACTTGAATCTGGACTCGCCAAATATTCTAGTTGGTCTCGTCCGAGTCCAGGGCTGTGTCTCAAAGCGCCTACTTGCACACTTCAAAAACTTAGTTTTAAGTATATAGTGGAGATAACGCAAAAAGTCAGTGCACTGAAAGTACCAGGATGACCGCCCTAAAAACGGTCAAAAAGTCCAGTGTGGAACGATGGACCCTACTCGCACTAAACGGGCGCCGTCTTGACTACAAAGCGGAAAGAGGAGGGACCAGGGACGTCGACCGGCAGCTGATTGGACGAACGCATCACGTGGGTCTGGCTTCTCCCGGATTTCACAACCGAGCATAATGGCGGCTCGTTCAGAATACGATCTCGTATTTAAGATAGTTCACCGAAACGTGTTTCTGGAAACATCTTAAGTGAGAAATACGCCGTGCAGTTGCTGAATCTTGCTGAAAAGATATATGCTTTGTGTCTTAATTTGTAAAGTAACTAGTAACTACAGCTGTCAGATTAATGTAGTGGAGTAAAAAGTGCAATATTTCTCTCTATTAGATTGTCCCATCCACATTTTCATTGTGTTTTAAAACCTGCAGAATCTTCCCTACGCCAAAGAAGGCGAGCGTAAACACACGTCACGGAGCATCACGGTTCAGGGCTACTCTGATTTCAGAGTTTCCACTCTGGTTTTTTTAATCTGGAGCCACCTGCTCATTAAATGATAATCCTGTTAGCAGGGAGTGGCAGCTCTCACAAATGACTTATTTGCCAAAAAACACCATCTTGTTTTTGTCTCACCTCACCATTCTGCAGTGGTGTGCAGGTGTACGCCACGACGCTGTCATATCACTGTTGGGTGTGCTCGGTACTTGGGATCACTGGCTGGCAGCAAAATATCTTTTTAAACATGTTTGACATCGAACATAACTCAGGGGATTGGCAGAATCGGCCCATATCAAACGCTCTTTATCACTGTAATAAAGTCTGCAGCTCTCCTTTCATCTGCACATTTACAGTAATGGATGCAAGGCATGACTGGCAGGTCTGAACACACACACACACACACACACACACACACACACACACACAGATGTGATGTGGGGGAGGTGTTGTTGTTTAGTGTCCCAGTAAACCTGTTAAGAGGGTGTAATTACTACTCATTTAAAGTGTGTGTGTGTGTGTGTCGGAGGGTATTCTGGCTTCATGGCTGCCTCCCCTGAAGTCGTACACAAAATCTAGCAGCCACAGCTCATAAAGTTGAGCCACAAGCCGACGTGCTGTTTACACACACCCACACACACACACACACTGCTTTTTTACGTTTTTATTTCATGTAAAAGTGTAAAACCGTCCTCCCTGTTGATGTAATTAGTGTGAAATTTCCCTCCTGCTCGTTCTCACATGTTATTTGCTTCCTTAATTGACTTCTTTACAAATCGGAGCGCAAGCAGGTGCTGCAAGCTTTGTGTGTACGCTACCATTTGTTTACAGTCACCCAACTCGTTAAAGAGCTGCTTTGGCTTACAAATTACACATGTGACTCCGTCAAAACAGCTGGAAAGACTTTGCACGTTCAAGTGCTTCGACAGAGCAGCAGGCAGAATTTGCACACACGCACACACACACAAAAAAAAGAAAGAAACTCCAGCGTCGGTATGAAGAGTCGAGAGAAACGAGTCCTAAACTTCAAAGCGAGCGCCACAATTACAGAGAAGGACTTCAGTGCGCTCAGCTGAGGAATGGGCCTCCTGAGCCGAGCGGGACAGATGAGTTAGCAGGAAGCCCCGGTGCTGACCTCACAGCCCCCCTGCCCTCCAACCATCAGGGGTCAGGGGGCGCTGGGACACCTCCATCCATCCATCAGCAGCTGTTTACAGCCACAGAGCTGCAGATGTGGGTGATGGCGAGGCCACGGCGATCCGCAGGCACCAACACGTGTCCAGCCGCCTCCAGCAAAGTCACCAGAGACGTGACCGTCAGGATCGTTTGGTACCGAAACCCAGAGATGCTCTCAAGGATCGGAGCTAGTGTCCAAGTCAAGTCTTAAGTCTTTAAAGTGCCCATATTATGAAAAAAATCAAATTTTCTGAGTTATGTTGTGTCTCTGGTGCTTCCACACAAATACAAACTTGGAAAAAAAACATCCATGCTGTTTAGAGTGAGATACGGTTCCTGAATGTGTCCTGCCTTCAGTCTCCGGGTGAGCTGGTCAAAATTTGCACGGCTTTCTACGTCACTAGCCGAGACGAGGTGGCTAACCGTAGCATGCTAGCTCTAGCACACTAGCTCGTTCTGAATGGCAAAACACTGCTACAACACACACTAGTTCACCATAATCTACAAAAGAACTACTTCCATGTCCCTGTTCTACAGGTATTCCACGCAAAGTTGGAAGTGCGCCCTCGTTTAGGAGAAGTCTCCCGGCTAATCCTGCCTTGTACTACTGAAGATGTAGAAACAGCTAGCTAGCTCATGTAGTCCTTACCTAGCTACTGAGCATGTGGTCTTACCTAGCTACTGAGCATGTGGTCTTACCTAGCTACTGAGCATGTAGTCCTTACCTAGCTACTGAGCATGTGATCTTACCTAGCTACTGAGCATGTGATCTTACCTAGCTACTGAGCATGTGCGACTGCCAACAAAGATGTTACAGCAGTGAGAGGTCTCACTCTGTAGCTAAAACAGAGACCTGAACACAGGGTGAAAAGAGGAGCTGCAGCAATGTGCAGTACAACAACAATATGGTGTTTTTAGAAAATTAAACCATGTAAACCTATTCTGGTACAACCTCTAAATACAATTATGAACCTGAAAATGAGCATAATATGTACACTTTAAGTTAGAGTCTAAGTCAAGTCTTAAGTCTTTAAACTAGAGTCTCGGTCAAGTTTTATGTCTCTAAACTAGAGTCTGAGTTAAGTTTAAGGGCCCTATCTTGTACCCAGCGCAATTGACTTTGTACACCGATGCATGTATCGTTCCTATTTTGCACCCGCGGACTTTTCCCTCAACAGACTCACGTCGGTAAATTAGGGAATGAACGTGCGCTCCCGGGGGGGGGGGTTCAGCAAAAAGAGGCGGCGCAAACGTTCCCTAGTGCTATCTTGCAGTTTCAGAAAACAGTTCCGCCAGCTACTTGCGTTTGGCCTTTGATACTTGCGTTTCAGATCGTTAAAATAGGGCCCTAAGTCTCTGAGCTAGAGACTTACTACCTGTTACGTACGTAGGTTATAGGTAACGCAGGGAGTCTACTCAAGAGTCCCGCACCTCGAGTCATAGTCGAATCTGAAGTCACTTGTGGCACACAGTAAAGTCTGATAAATGTCCGCTTCGACTGATTCAGACATTTGCGTTCTGGCGTACCGCTCCACCGAGTTGATGTGTAGATAAGTTCATTTTTGCAGCGCATGTGTGGAAAGGGGGGTTAGGTTTCTTAGACAAGAACAAAAGGTCCAACTATCAGGACTGTAGTGGGTCTAATCAAACCTAAAACTCTTCTGTGTTTGGTTAAAAAGAAAAGCCTCTGTTCTGTTGCTCCCTCGCCCTGCAGTGAAAACATCATCCATTACCTCTGTGACAGGCCCCCTGGGGACCCCAGGGCCTGGCGCTCTGTGGGGGTCGCCGTTATTGACCTCGCTCCCCCCCCCCTCACACACACACACACACACACACACACACACATACACGAAAAATGTGCAGCATGTGGTCACATACATCACGGAGCAGCCTTTCTTCCCTGACAGCGTAAATGAGCGTCCGTCAGATAATGAAGCGAGGAGGCGACAGATGGAGGGAAGGTTTCGAGGCGTCTGAAAGACTCTGAACTAAACTAAAAAAAAACGCAGTTGAAGACAGTTTCGACTTAATTAAGACCCAACAAAGCAAAGTTTTTCTGTAATAATCTGAAACTTGTTGCCATTTATAAACGCTTTCTGATTCTCATTTCTTTTCTGTAATAAGCTGTCAAACTGAACGGTATCATCACGAATCTGGACTATAGCGCCGACATGTTTGTAAAATGCTAGCGTGCACAAACGCACGCATCCACACACACACACAAGCATCTGCGAGCGCACACACACACACACACACACACACACACACACAAGCTTCTGCACATGCACGCACAAACACACACACAAACAAACACACACACATACCCGCACAAACACACACACGTGCACACGCGCACACACGCTTCTGCACACACACGCACAAACACACACACACAAACATGCATACACGAACGTGTGCACATGCACAAACACACACACATGCGCACAAACACATAGACACACACGCATACACACATGCACGCATACACACACACACACACACACACACACACACACACAAACGCACGCATCCACACACACACACGCAGGCCCAAACACACACACACACACACACACACACATGCATACACGCATGTGTGCACACGCACAAACACACACACACACACGCACAAACACACACACATACACGCACAAACACACACACACGTGCACACACACGCACACACGCACAAACACACACACACACACACACATGCATACATGCACGTGTGCACACGCACAAACACACACATGCGCGCATACACACACACACACACACACAAACGCACGCATCCACAAACACACACACATGCGCACAAACACATACACACACGCATACACACATGCGCACATGCACCCACACGCACACACACGTGCACACACACACACACACACACACACACAGGGCATGAGGCGCAAAATGTACTTAAATATCAAAATTCATTAAGCAGAGTGGTATTATATACTGTAGTTGTTTTTGCATGTTCATGTATCTGCACACAAATATTATTCATCATATTTATAATAATATTTAACGTCAGGAGTTCATTTTTCAATTGAGAGATTTTGGGCTATTCGTCTTCTTTAACTTTTCTTCTTTCAGACTAGTGGAAAGAAACTACACTATGGTTCTATTATTACTATTACTTTACTCTATTTGTGTCTGTAGATTTAGCCTAAATTCACCCAAAGTTACATTACATAGTTTCTCTGCTTGGGGTGGACCTGTGTTAACAGTCTGAGTTATATTTTACTTTGATTAAATTCTGCGTCTGCAGATTCCTCCTATCTCTCCCTCCCTCTCCCTCCTTCCCTCCCTCTCCTCTCCTCTCTCTCTCCTCCCTCTCCTCTCCTCTCTCTCTCCTCCCTCCCTCCCTCTCTCTCCCAGGTACTACCAACTGTTGTCCTTCACACCTCACCTCCAACAGCTTAGGCCTGCTTTTCCTCCCTCTCTCTCTCTCTCTCTCTCTCTCTCTCTCTCTCTCTCTCTGTCTCTCTCTCTCTCTCTCTCCCTGAGGTACCAGTGTTTTCTCCCTCTCTTTCTCTCTCTCTCTCCCTCCCTCCTCACCCCCCCCCCTCTCTCTCTCTCTCTCCCTCTCCCCCTCCCTCAGGTACCAGTGTTTTCTTCCTCTCTTTCCCTCCCTCTCCCCCCCTCTCTCTCTCTCTCTCTCCTTCTCTCCCTCTCTCTCCCAGGTACCAGTGCCCCTTCCTCCCCCCTCTCCCCTCTCCTCTCCCCTCCCATCTGCTGCAGGACTCGCTGTCCTCCAGGTTCAGCTCAGGCTCCTGGCAGCGGGCCCGACCCCCGCAGAACTCGCCCGATTTAGCCTCTCCATGTTTGGATGCAGGCAGGCAGGGGGAGATGGGAGGCAAAGGTGGGGGTGGTGGGGGTGTGTGGTTGTTCTGCTGGCCTCAGCCAAAACCATGAGTCAGTATGGACTGGGACCGGCCCTCCCACCGTTACCGGACCACTCATTACAGCTTCACGCTCGTAAAAAAACAATATTGCCCTTTGGAGGTTCTTAAGTTCTTGCCATTTAGAATGATTGGGAATTGATTTACTGTTTTATGCTGATGAACATAAAAGATATTAATATAAAGTTAGTTGGGAATAACTCTTGTCGTCTTCTCTCGGACACACCCGGTCTGCACCCGAGCAGACAAACCGAGCGATGTTTTCACAGTTACGCCGTAACCCTAACGAGAAAAATAATAACTTTACATACAGTATATATAGCGCCTTTCACGAAACCCAAGGACAATGGAAAATGTGTCTTCTCATCAGCCTGTAAAGAGTTTACATAAAGCTGCTATTCATTTCTATTGTTATATATATATATATATATATTAGGGCTGTCAAACGATTACATTTTCTTAATCGCGATTAATTGTTGAATTTCTATAGTTAATCGCGATTAATCGCATATTTTATCACATGATTAACATTCTATTATTTTGCATTTCAGAACAGTTTTTAAGTTAACAATGGAAAGCCATTCTTACCAGTGGATCTTGATTGGGGATCAAATGAATGCAAAGAAAGTGACTTTATGAACTTGATTTTAAGATTTGTACAATTTTGAATGCACCACGAGGCTGTAAATTACCAGTTTCTTTGAACGCGCCGTCTGTGTTTTTCCAACAACGGCAGCTGCAGATTGTTACATGCCGGTGTTGAATCCTCTACAGTGAGTCATACCTGCCAACACACCCGGGTTTCTCCCATTTTTTAGCCTCTATCTCTCGGACCCCTCCCGGTTTGTTATTTCTTCCGGGAAACTCCCGTAATTTGCACGGCCCAAACTCCTTTATAAATAATCGGACCAATATGTTTGTCTAATGTTGACCAGTTGCCAGATCTTGTATGAAACGCATCCTTTCACACAATCCATACACAATATACAATGTTCAACCCGTTTGTCACCTCAACCTGGCAACCTATAACCCTCAACCTGGCAACCTATAACTGTACGTCCACACCGCCGCCGACTTGAGCTGCAAAGAAGCTCTGGCCGCCCGGTCGAGGACGCTGGTCAGAAAGTCCGGGGAAGCTGTTTGAGGCTTTGGCCGCTCTGACGTAGCAGCATTCTATGTTCATCATGGAAAAAGATCAAGCAGCCACTGCACGGCCAATACACTGACACTAGAAACCTTTTATAAATGACATATATAATGACAGAATGTGTATTGGTTGTTGGTCGCAGCGGTGTCT
>NC_050176.1:27750937-27758437 GCF_008315115.2 Sander lucioperca
CAAGTCCTCTGAGCACTTTTCCTCCGAGCACTTTTGCGCCTAACAAACACATGCCTTCACTCGTGTACTTTCCCTGCACAGAATTCCCCAGATGGTGAGTGGATTTGCCGGCGTGCTCTGCTCCGTAACCCTCTCTACCATCCCCCCCACAGGTTTTTTGGATTGCGGCACATATAATGCAGCATTTCAACTGAAAACCACTAAAAGCTGTGCCGGGCCCGGTGTGTTTTTTTTTTTACTGTACTTTCTCTGCCTGTTTAATGAGGCTCATTTTCTCCTCAGTGTTTTTAACAGTGCCGGGCCAAGGTTAGGGCGACGGTCCCCGGCAGTCGGCCTGCAGCGGGAGCTCCCGGCCCTTGCCCAGAGTCAGCAGAGGATCGGGGCCTCCCCGCGCCTCAACAGAGGCAGGATTCTGCCGCGCAGCGGAGCCTGAGAAGGTGGAAATAATCATAAAAATGATGCGTAACTCCATAAACAAGCTCTCAGCCTCATTAGGCTGAACCGCAAGCTCCCCGAGGCTGATTTACACCCCACCCCTCCACCCTCGCTCTCTGCTCTCTCCCCTCCGAGAGCCAAGGAAACAGAGGTCCGAACCCAACCTGCTAATGCTTTGTGACAACTCGGCATTCACAACAACCTGTGAACTACAGGCAGAGCCGCCCCCAGCCTGTTTGGTTCCCAAAATATCACATTTTGCTGTCGTTTTTCCCTTTTACCCTCAATGAGTTTGTCCCTTTTTCTGCAGCTTTTTTTATTCATTTATTTATATTTGGCATTTATAGGCCTTTATTATGACAGGACAGCTCAAACATGAAAGGGGAGAGAGAAAGAAATGACTTGCAGCAATAGGCCCGGGTTAGAGTCGAACCTGCGGCTGCCACATCGAGAACTGAGCCTCTGTACATGGGTGCGCGCTCCACCAGGTGAGCTACCCAGGCGCCCTTTCCTCAGTTTTTTTACCAATGTAATTTAAATATCTCACGTTACTGTATTGTGTCAACAGTTAACTTCATGTAATATTGTACGTGGCGTTTTCTTTTGCAGGGTGCAAATCTTCCACCAAAACTAGTTCCTTCCTGAGACTATTTAGCAGAGCCACCGTCACTGCATCCGGAGCCCAAGACGATTGTGATTGGTTTAAAGAAATGCAAACAACCCAGAGCGTTTCTTTCTCCCATCCCAGAATGTATCAGACCTTACGCAACAGCGATGTGGAGATAGAGCTGGCAATGCAAGTCTAACCACATCTTAACCACAGCTCTGTGCTGAACACACAGACATGGGGGCCTATCTTGCAACCGGCGCAGCGCAAAGCCCGATGCAAGTGTCTTTGCCAGTTTAAGACCGACGCAGTTCAGTTCAAGTTTATTGTCATATTAGTACGAAGTACCACAGTAATGAAATACAATGTGCCTTGGCACTTTCTCAGCACCAGTCAATAGTAACAATTTTAAATAACATAAATAGCATTTAAAAACATCTAGAAATATCCAAGCACAGTAGACAGAGTGACTAAGTTCAGACCACAGACCTTCCTGTTGTGCTATCATTCAGTAACCTTATTACCTAGGGGGTAAAAACAATCGAAAAATGTTGTCAATTTCCCCGTCCAGCGCCCGCGTCGTTTAAATAACAAATGCACCTGTGCCCATCTGTGCGCCCATGGGCGTGCTGGTCTTACAGGGAGGTGTGTTCAGGTGCATTCTGGGCGTGCTGGTCTTACAGGGAGGTGTGTTCAGGTGCATTCTGGGCGTGCTGGTCTTACAGGGAGGTGTGTTCAGGTGCATTCTGGGCGTATTGCTATCTTGAGGCAGCGGGAAGTGATGGCACCATTGACCAACAAAAACCTGGTCTAAAGTCAATAACGCAGCATTTCATTGTTATTTTAACAGAGCATTAGTAAAATGCTCCTAGGCTCGTGCACAGCGCGTGCACACTATGCTTGTTACACACACAGGGACGCACAGCAGCACACACACATGCAGAAGATTACAAATACAAATATTACGGTGCAAATCCTCCATCATAACAGCAATGCTCCAAGGTCCAAACGCGCCTGGCTTTTAAAGGGAATGGGAGATGATCTCTGATTGGTTGATTGCATGTTACGCCCAAAACACACCTCTGATTAATGAAGACACTAAGTACAACCCTTTAGAACCATGCACCCGGCACACAGACCCTTATTTTCCGCCCATCAAACTAGCAAAAGTGGATTTGGACACGCCCTAAACACACCTGCACCAGGCGCTTCACTCCGTGCGATTAGATCGTTAAAACAGGGCCCCTGAGACCAATATTGATCCTGTCATCTCACTCTTGTGTTTTTCTCTCTTCAGTACAAACTCAATGACAGAGAAAGCGCACTCAAAGTGACAGTATTATGATCTTCTATGCTGAGGACATGTTTCTCTCTTTATGATCTCCAGGACGGCAGATTAACACGCCGGCCAAATATGCCGGGTAGCTTGGCTGTGGCTTCTGAGTTATAGCCGGCAGTTAGCAGATGTCATTTGAAGTCATGCTGAATTGAGGTTTTTTTTTCAGTAACGTCAAAGAAATCTTTTTATTAACCACATTTGGCTCCGTCGCGGAGGTCAGCTGGAGAGATGGCTGTGTGTAAGTAATGTTTAAAACATCTTCCTGCCAAAAGAGAGCGAGCTGAAGCAGCTTGAGGTCTGGCTGCTGATTCTGTACGTCCAGTCAGAGTGAACAGTCTGCAAGGAAGCAAATTTGTCTCCAAATGGAGGTGTGACAGTTTGTCTTTGGTTTCATTGACTACGTTTATGTGCACATAATATTCCAGTTTTTGCCCTAATTCCGAAAAAGACAATATTCTGACTAAGCTGTTTACAAGGCTAATGAAGTTAAGTATTCTACTAATCTTCTCGTTTACATGTAGCCGTGCAAAACAGGATTTTCCAGCGGTGGTGGACTTGAACACAGCGTCCCTCTTTCTTTCCTTCAACCAGCTTCTCGAAAAGGTCGGGGGCGTAGCGATGCAATATCCAAAAACCTGTTGATATCCAAGTCTTTCATAATGTTTAAAAGTTGCTGTGTTTATCCTTCTTATTATGCAGCCCTGCAAACTGTCGGCTGGTTGGTTTGTGTACACTACAGCAACCATAGCAACGCACAGAGCTGACCGTACGCCGTAAACAGGCGAGATGCCTGTAAAAAACCCAGATTGAGATGCATATTCCGAATGCGCTGCATGTCCAAACAATGCCTCTAAAACTCGAATAATACCAGAATATCCCACATGTCTTAATCGGAAAATGCTATATTCGGAAAAGGCCTTATTCTGAATATCCAAACAGAATATGCTGTTTACATGACCTGTGTCAAATTCTGAATAATAGCAGAATATTGGTGTGCATGTAAACGTAGTTTTGGATATCCCCGACCTAAATAACCACAGCTTTGTATCCAACAAGCAACACAGAGACAGAGTGCATTTAAAGGTGCCCTGCCACACAAAACCGTTTTTACTTGCATTTTTTGAAATACGTTAGGTCCATGTGTGTTTGTGTTATGTGGTGAATGTGATAATGAACTGCTACCTCCTCTGTCAGCTCTAGCCACTGACAAGAAAGCTCTTGCTCTGATAAGAGCTCGCCCAGTTGCGCTGGGTAAAGGATGCTGATAGCCAGGCTCTCATTGGCTAGCTGTTAGCCAATCAGAGTCAAGCAGCTTAGCTCGTTGAATATTAATGAGAACTGGCACAAATCGAGCTGAGTCTTCCTGCAGGCTTTCTATACCACGCTAGAATGGCTTGAAACAAGGTAACCAAGGCATTTTTTCCCTAAAAAATGTTACAGAGTCCATGGTAGAACTACAGACATTACCACAAAGTAATGAAATACGTGTGGCAGGGCACCTTTAAGTCCCGCGCCCAACGGATGGGGAAAACAACTCTCCGCTCTGCATTGACTTTGTATTGCGTAAAGGTGCCTCCTTGTCAATTCTGTCTGCTAGCAAATAACAGAAAAATGCCTAAAAGCTGCCATGTGATAGGATGCTCTACCAACAATGTAAAGAACCCATAACTTAAGTTTTTTATTAGCTGCCGAACCGAAAAACTGAGCTTTTATTAAGAAAAAAGTGGAAACAGATGTGAGGAATCAGCAGGAGGAATGGGAAGACTCTAAGCTATTATGTTATGCCCAATGTTATGTATGTACAACGTACAGTTTTAAGCCCATGACACGCCAACCCGACAGCCGACCGCTGGCAGAAAAGGCAGTCGGACTGATCAGTCGGCTCCACGAGGTCCAAAAAGTGGGAGAAATAGGCCGTGCAGTTGCTGAATCTGTCTTCATTTCAGATCAACAAAGGTCAGTTTAAAAGATGTTCAGATTTTGAGAGACTCTAGTCACGTTCATCCCGCTCGTCATTTCCGGGTTAGCTCTCCACCAATCAGATGGGTCATGGAGTCCGACTGCCCGCCCTCCGATGCAACAAGTCAAGTCGGCCAAAATGAAGGCCGACGGCCCGGAACACACCGAACAGACTCGGGTCACCGACCTCGCCAGACTGTCTGATGGCCGATTATTGGGTTGGTGTGTCAGGGCCTTTAGGCTAACTATGTTTCTGTAAGTTAAGCTAAAGCATTTTGTTACCAAGTCAAATATCCAACTGCCAGTTTTATCTAGATGTTGAGTTAAAAGACTTGTTGTTGGCACCACAGGAAAAGACAACCCAGTCTCACGGCAGTTTGTGAAATGGTCACGTTATTTTGATTTATTGATTCGTGTACAGGTCACGATTTTCTTGTTTATTTCGTGTACAGGTCACGATTTTCTTGTTTATTTCGTGTACAGGTCACGATTTTCGAACGTTATCATTTCACGAACAGCCATGACACTGGGCTCCTCTGGGGGATGCAACAACGGGGAAATTAAATGCAACAACGGGGAAATTAAACGCCACAACGGGGAAATTAAACACCACACGCCAGCGACAACAACAGGACGGACCGCCACACGCGGGACGCCACACGAGGGACGCCACACGAGGGACGCCACACGAGGGACATGATCCCTGGGCGCGGGAACACGATCCGCGGTCTCTGTGGCACGCAACAACGGGGACATGAAACGTCCTGTGATCACGAAATATGCTTCCCATTTAAATACATTAAATTAAAATTCGTGCTCACCACACGAAAAAAAACCGACATAATTCTGTCCTGTTCACGAATCAATAGATTCAATAACGTAACCATTGGCTGGAAAAGACAGCGGATTCATCCTCTGGGGAACATGAATATCTGCACAAAGTATTAATGCAATTCTTCCTACAGTTATCGAGACATTTTTACTAAAAGCCACACATTTCAACCTCATTTCGGCGCTGAATAAAAAGTCAGAGAATCATCAAATTTGGTAGGATTCATCTGTTGGGGAACATGAATGTCTGGACAAAATTCCATCTCAATCCATCGAGACGTTGTTGAGATATTTCAGTCTGGAGCAAACGACAACTACAGCTCCGCTCAGTGCCACAGGCATTCTGTCAAAACTTTCAACCGAGTTGTTAAAAAGTTCACAAAATAACTGCCGTCTCTGATTTGAAATGGTGTTTGGATGTTATTGTCCAGTACAGACTCATCAATCATAGAGCAAGCACAAAAAAACACGCAGGCTCATGTTCGTTTCCCAGAAAAGACCAATGAAAGAAACTCTTAATGAGAAAAAAAAACATTGTCTGGCTGAAGCTTGTGAAATGGAAACAAAAAAAGCCAAAAAGAGCCAATGTCTATGGCACCATTAAAGCCGTTGTATGTTGGGATTGTAAATACTTGATTAACAAATCTCTTATTAAATCAAAACAGCCTTTTTTTGGAGGTCAGACTTGCAGGTGACCCCGGGCAGCGGGTCCCCCCCACTGCGGTGTAAACCTGTAAATGTGTGCAGCAGATAGAGAAACCACAGGCTCTGTTTCAGTTGGACCGCTACCAGACACTAACAGAACCGGCCGGGCGGAGACCAGCGGCACGAAGCCAGAGCTGCTGGACCCCTGTGTGTCTATGTGTATTAAAGTGGAACTACATTTCGTGTTGTATTATATCACAAGTGCATGTATGGAGTTCCTGTTGTTATGTGTATTATTCCAGCCTGTTCGCACAGAATTGAAATGATCACGAATTGTTAACAGCCCGTTCTCATTCTGAACTCGTAAAATAAGGACGTTTGGACAGTGGCTGTCAGCGTCTGATACGACGAAAAAGGCGTCTTTCAGCGTGTTTGTGTAACGCACCGGGGAGAGCAGCAGTTAGAGAGGATTTAGAGAGTAGTATGTAAGGAGGTTGGTTGGGGGGGTGGATGGGTCAAACACAGGACTTTCACCCAGGAGAGCGGGGTTCACGTCCTGCTTGTCACGCTTGCTATAGTCGTTTTCTTTCCTTCCACGTGTCACAGAACTGTACGCCCACCCACGACCCTTTCCTAAACCCAACCGTCCCGTAGTTCCCGCGTGTCACGGAACCGTACGCCCACCCATGACCTTTTCCTTAACATAACTGCGTCAAAAGGGACGGCGATAGTCCCAACCAAGCGCGTTTACTTATAGCGCTAAAGGGACGGCGATAGTCCCGACCAAGCGCGTTTACTTATAGCGCTAAAGGGACGGCGATAGTCCCAACCAAGCGCGTTTACTTATAGCGCTAAAGGGACGGCGATAGTCCCGACCAAGCGTGTTTACTTATAGCGCTAAAGGGACCATTATGTGGTGGTGGCACGGAATGTGTGAAAAATCCGTGTGGCCACCACGGAAAACAATGCCAATGTAAAGTCAATGAGAAGATGACGTAGCATTAAGAGCGACTACGGTAGCGAGTACTATGTAAGGCCGAAATTCCGCGTAAGGAGGTTGGTCGGGGGGGTGGATAGGTCAAACACAGGACTTTCACCCAGGAGACCGGGGTTCGTGTCCCGCATGTCAAGTTTCCTAAAGTCGCTTTCTTCTTTTCCGTTCCGTTCTTCCCGCTTGTCACGGAACCGTAAGCCCACCCACGACCTTTTCCTGAACCCAATGGTCCCGTTCTTCCCGTGTGTCACGGAACCGTAAGCCCATCCATTCCTTAACTTAATGGGCCATGTTTATTTAACGGAATTTTCTGCGATGCGTGTTCATTTCATGGAATTCTTCCGTGCGCCCGTCACGGTATGTTCACGGAATTCCGTGAAACTGCCGCAGGTTTCGACTTCATCTCAGGCGGTAACCTTCCACAAGCCGGGCATATCAAACTGTTTATTGCCCTGCCTTGAGGTGATTATTCCGTTTATTCTACTTCTTACTTGCCAACATAATAAAACAATTCAAATACTTTAATAATTATGCTTTTCTTATTTGTATTGCATGCTTATTAAATGTATGCTCTGTTTGACTTCATCTCCCTCAAAAAGTAGTCCCCTTTAGAACTACGGTGAATAACGTTAGCTCAGCTGTAGCTAATTAGTTTCTATAGCAAACACTGTCCGGGTCAGTTGTCACTGT
>NC_050176.1:27763437-27768437 GCF_008315115.2 Sander lucioperca
CCAGACTGTCAGACGGCCGATTATCGGCTCGGTGTGTCAGCACCTTAAGATCGAGTGCTACATATATATCTATCCATATAAAGAACAATGACATTTGTTGAGAGTAATACACTATTGTAGCCTAGAAATCTAGACGCACGCTAGCGGCAGCAAGTGTAATCTGCAGCCAGGGTCGTCTAGCAACTCTCCGTTGGCTTGCGAGCTGGAAAAACCAAATTCTGGTCAGGCCAATCACATCGTGTATAGAGTCGGTGGGCGGGGCTTATGGCTGCTGCTGCTGGTGAACAGCGGTCTTTGGAATCGGCTTTGGCCGCGGCTCTGGAAGACTTGGAGTTCAGCTTTTTTTTGAGAAAAGACTAAAGAACGGCACTGAAGTCATTCTTAAAGAAGGAAGACGTGTTCAGAGTTTAAAGTTTACTCTATCAACTAGCGTTGCTCTGATTGGTTGGAGCGCTATCCTATTGCATGCAGAGGGAATTTGAAAGACAACCATTTATCCCGCCCCTCGGATTGAGCCCAGCCAATGGTGAGTTCCCAGACCCAACATCTGGATGTGGGTCTGGCTTGTCAGGCTATCAAAATTGTGCAATGGTGCTAATATGTGATAATAAAGCCTGGTTCACACGGCAGGATAATTAGATTTTAGCCCCGATTCACCCCTTCCGACAATCTTAAGGATGCTCCGATTATGGTAAAATAATCTGATCAGATATTCCTGCCGTGTGTGGTGTGTTAAGACTGCTCTCGTCTGCTCGGAAGGACGTCGGGACCGCTCCCATCTCAAATCGGGGATATCCAACATGTTGGATTGTTTAGGCCCGATTCCTCCTCGTGTGTGGTGTCCCCCCGGGGACAAATGAGCACGCAGCCTGTGGACTGTGGCGTGTAGCCAATCAGAAAGAGAGGTGGCGATGAAAGCACCGGGAAACAACATCAAAACAGCCGGCGGCACGGCACACCAGAAAGTCCGGTGGACGTCGGAGATAAGTAGAGCAAGTATAGTCCATGCTCGCGTTGTCTCCACTTCTTTGACCATCGCCTTTTCTGTTGACAACGTTTTTTTTTCCGGTTAAAAACAAACTACAAACTATCGCCACTGCATCCTCTTCGTCCGCCATGATTGTTTACTCTGAAGTCACGTTTGATCTCGAGGGATTTTGCGAGATTTCCCGTCTGACCTGGGAATGCTCGGGAGTCAAATCGGTTCGTGTGTGATGTTTATTTTGCCGTGTGCTGCGCACCACATGCCGTACGACCAAAACTGTTAGACCCGTGATTTTTTATCGCCGTGTGTGGAGTCCCTCAGGATTGGAAAATCGGCCGACAATTTTAAAATCGTCCCGTGTGAACCAGGCTTAACTTGTAACAGGTCCACATGATAACTTATGTCGGATTGCAGGGACCCAGGTTCCATTCAGCCCGAGATTATTGGTTCTGGGAGTTAGAGCAGTCCTAAGTGGGATGGATAGGCACATAAGAAGCTGGGTCCAGACTAGTTTAACCCTCCTGTTTTCCTTGGGTCAAATGTGACCCGTTTCTCTATCAGAAATCTGGGTGTCTTTCAACCAAATTTCCCAAAAATAACTGAATGAAGTTGGCTTTAAGCCTAGATGTAACATAGGATTGGGTAATTATTTATACTGTATGCTTTACAAACAGGCAAACCAGAGGAGGACAGCATGTGTAGGAAAGTGCGTCGAAAGTGTCAAAGAAAAGCATCAAAAGCATTAAAACCGACGACCAAAAAAAAGTCAAAATGGGGGGTGAGGGGGCATATCATAGTAGGGGGGCTGGGTGTCCTCCCCCAGGGAAGTTTTGAGCATCAAAGACTTAATTTCCTGTATTCGGATACACTTTTGTGCACCAATTTTCGATGGAAATACCTTTATTTTAGCCTATGTGAAGAAGAAAAACACAGATGACATGTATGTCTATGTATATATGTGTCAATATGTGCATGTATGTATGTATGAGCTTAGGGTCCTATTTTAATGATCTGAGGTCACGGCGTGAAGCGCCTGGTGCAGGTGTGTTTAGGGCGTGTCCAAATCCACTTTTGCTAGTTTGACGGCGGGAAAAAAAGGGTCCGTGTGCCGGGTGCATGGTTCTAAAGGATTGGACTTAGTGTCTTCATTAATCAGAGGTGTGTTTTGGGCGTAACATGCAATCAACCAATCAGAGATCATCTCCCATTCCCTTTAAAAGCCAGGCGCGTTTGGACCTTGGAGCATTGCTGTTATGATGGAGGATTTACACCGTAATATTTTTATTTGTAATCTTCTGCATGTGTGTGTGCTGCTGTGTGTGTGTGTGTGTGTGTGTGTGTGTGTGTGTGCTGCTGTGCGTCCCTGTGTGTGTAACAAGCATAGTGTGCGCGCTGTGCACGAGCCTAGGAGCATTTTACTAATGCTCTGTTAAAATAACAATGAAATGCTGCGTTATTGACTTTAGACCAGGTTTTTGTTGGTCAATGGTGCGATCATGCACGAATGCACCTGAACACACCTCCCTGTAAGACCAGCACGCCCAGAATGCACCTGAACACACCTCCCTGTAAGACCAGCACGCCCATGGGCCACAGATGGGCGCAGGTGCATTTGATATCTAAAGGACGTGGGCGCTGGCCGTGAAATTGATAACTGCGTCGGTATTAAACTAGCAAAGACTACTTGCGTCGGGGTTTGCGCTACGCTTCACCGGGTGCAAGATAGGGCCCTCAGACTCAGAACAGCGCGGCGGACATAAAGTCAACCTGAGCGAACATAAAAGAGCATCGTTGTCCCACCCTCCCTGCGTGATTGCCAGGTGAGCAGTGCAGAAACAGCTCACCTGTGAGCGCTCATAATGGAGACTAAAAACCGGAAGAGGAGGATTTTCAGTGTGTCATCCGACCAAAAAGGAGGCACTTGTAGTTGAAACCGGAGCTCTGGAGCTGCTGATCATCCGACACTAAGCCGCCACACTTCGGGGGGGTAGATGAGTTGAAGGTGTGACGAGCGGCGGCTGAGCGCTTCGCTGCGAGGGCGGATTTAAAACCGGCTCGGCTGGTTCGGAAAACAAACAGACCTCTATTATAATCTGCTTCTCTAGGAAAATGAGAAGTCTTCATGAGTCCAAGAGAAGGAAAGGATAACGAAGTGTGAGCAGGCTGTTTTCATGAACCATTCGTACTAGGGCTGTCAATCGATTAAAAAATGTAATCTAATTAATTACATACTCTGTGATTAATTAATTGAAATTAATCGCATACATAATTAACGGTGCCTGAACCGATACTTTTTAAGAAAGTTAAAAAAAAAGATAGAAAAAGAAGGGTACTAAACAACAGTCAGTGACATTAAAGAACTTGTTTATTGCTAAGGCCATATGGTCAAAATTAAATGATTTAATAATAATGTATAACAATACAAAACAATAACTTATTTCACTAGTAAATTGCTGTTGAACGACAAAAACAACCACCAGGTGGGAAAAGGACATTTAACAATAACTTCAAATGCACCACGAGGCTGTAGTTTACCAGTTTCATTGAACGCACCGTCTGTGTTTTTCCGACAACAGCAGTTGCAGATTGTTACATCCCGGTGTTGAATCCTCTACAGTAAAACACAGTCAAACTTTACACCGTTTAGCGTTAGCTGTCAGCATTTTAACCGTGTTTAATCCAGCTACTAGCTAGCTATACTGTTGAGTAGAGTGTTAACTAGCTAGCGGCAGGCTAACGTTAGCTGCTGTCGAGTATAGTGTTAACTAGCTAGCGGTAGGCTAACGTTAGCTGCTGTCGAGTATAGTGTTAACTAGCTAGCGGTAGGCTAACGTTAGCTGCTGTCGAGTATAGTGTTAACTAGCTAGCGGTAGGCTAACGTTAGCTGCTGTCGAGTATAGTGTTAACTAGCTAGCGGTAGGCTAACGTTAGCTGCTGTCGAGTATAGTGTTAACTAGCTAGCGGTAGGCTAACGTTAGCTGCTATCTAGTATAGTGTTAACTAGCTAGCGGTAGGCTAACGTTAGCTGCTGTCGAGTATAGTGTTAACTAGCTAGCGGTAGGCTAACATTAGCTGCTGTTGAGTATAGTGTTAACTAGCTAGCGGTAGGCTAACATTAGCTGCTGTCGAGTATAGTGTTAACTAGCTAGCGGTAGGCTAACATTAGCTGCTGTTGAGTATAGTGTTAACTAGCGTCACATGCAGCGGTGTTTGTGTTGCCTGTATCGTCTTCAGAGCATCAGAGAGAAGAGCAGACATATCAGTGGCTCCAGATTTCGGTAGCCAGGGTTGGCAGGAAGAAGATTTTTACAAGTAAATGTTCCAGTTAATGATCCAGGCAGCACATTCTCGTCTCCCTCCTTCATTTTACAGTCCAATGGTGGCTAGAACGGCTGCGGGTCAAACGTCAATATGGAATGGATTAATCTGCGTTATTTTTTTTAACGCACTAAGCCGCCAGTTTTTTTTTTATATTTTCTTTATTTTGACAGCCCTAATTCGCACACAATAGGTGTAATTTACGGGGTCGAGGGCTTACAACCGCCCAATACACTGTCCAGTTATTTATTAACGTGTGCAGCCTTTTGCGGACAATGAAGTATATCATATCGTATCTATAAATCTCTTAACCCTCGTGTTGTCTTCCCGTCGACCACGAATATAAAAATTAAAAATTAACTTTTTTTGGCGCTTTTTTCCGACAATTTTGCTGCTTTTTTAATATTGCTTTTGATGCTTTTTTTTTTTACACGTTTTTTCAATGTTTTCAATTTTTTAAAGTTCATGTTCAATCAACTTAATTTATATGACATTATACCTAATTTTTTAGTTAAAAAAAGCAGAAATTATGAATTATTTTGACTAACAGTTAATGTAATAATAATAATAATGTATACTTTATTAATCCCGCAAGGGGAAATGACAATGTTTTTTTTCACTCTGTTGTTATTACACATTACACACAGGCCTGAATTACACACACATGCTCAGTACCTCTACATGCACTAGTGAGTGA